>NC_047526.1:31670666-31834298 GCF_902827115.2 Pseudochaenichthys georgianus | reverse complement strand
TACAGGTATTTGAGTTCAACATGTAAGAAGTAGAAAGTACAGGTATTTGAGTTCAACATGTAAGAAGTAGAAAGTACAGGTATTTGTGTTCAACATGTAAGAAGTAGAAAGTACAGATATTTGTGTTCAACATGTAAGAAGTAGAAAGTACAGGTATTTGTGTTCAACATGTAAGAAGTAGAAAGTACAGATATTTGTGTTCAACATGTAAGAAGTAGAAAGTACAGGTATTTGAGTTCAACATGTAAGAAGTAGAAAGTACAGGTATTTGTGTTCAACATGTAAGAAGTAGAAAGTACAGGTATTTGAGTTCAACATGTAAGAAGTAGAAAGTACAGATATTTGTGTTCAACATGTAAGAAGTAGAAAGTACAGGTATTTGTGTTCAACATGTAAGAAGTAGAAAGTACAGGTATTTGAGTTCAACATGTAAGAAGTAGAAAGTACAGGTATTTGAGTTCAACATGTAAGAAGTAGAAAGTACAGGTATTTGTGTTCAACATGTAAGAAGTAGAAAGTACAGGTATTTGAGTTCAACATGTAAGAAGTAGAAAGTACAGGTATTTGAGTTCAACATGTAAGAAGTAGAAAGTACAGGTATTTGAGTTCAACATGTAAGAAGTAGAAAGTACAGGTATTTGTGTTCAACATGTAAGAAGTAGAAAGTACAGGTATTTGAGTTCAACATGTAAGAAGTAGAAAGTACAGATATTTGAGTTCAACATTTGAGAAGTAGAAAGTACAGGTATTTGTGTTCAACATGTAAGAAGTAGAAAGTACAGGTATTTGTGTTCAACATGTAAGAAGTAGAAAGTACAGGTATTTGAGTTCAACATGTAAGAAGTAGAAAGTACAGGTATTTGAGTTCAACATGTAAGAAGTAGAAAGTACAGGTATTTGTGTTCAACATGTAAGAAGTAGAAAGTACAGGTATTTGAGTTCAACATGTAAGAAGTAGAAAGTACAGGTATTTGTGTTCAACATTTGAGAAGTAGAAAGTACAGGTATTTGTGTTCAACATGTAAGAAGTAGAAAGTACAGGTATTTGAGTTCAACATGTAAGAAGTAGAAAGTACAGGTATTTGAGTTCAACATTTGAGAAGTAGAAAGTACAGGTATTTGTGTTCAACATGTAAGAAGTAGAAAGTACAGGTATTTGAGTTCAACATGTAAGAAGTAGAAAGTACAGGTATTTGTGTTCAACATGTAAGAAGTAGAAAGTACAGGTATTTGAGTTCAACATGTAAGAAGTAGAAAGTACAGATATTTGAGTTCAACATTTGAGAAGTAGAAAGTACAGGTATTTGTGTTCAACATGTAAGAAGTAGAAAGTACAGGTATTTGTGTTCAACATGTAAGAAGTAGAAAGTACAGGTATTTGAGTTCAACATGTAAGAAGTAGAAAGTACAGGTATTTGAGTTCAACATGTAAGAAGTAGAAAGTACAGGTATTTGTGTTCAACATGTAAGAAGTAGAAAGTACAGGTATTTGAGTTCAACATGTAAGAAGTAGAAAGTACAGGTATTTGTGTTCAACATGTAAGAAGTAGAAAGTACAGGTATTTGAGTTCAACATGTAAGAAGTAGAAAGTACAGGTATTTGAGTTCAACATGTAAGAAGTAGAAAGTTCAGGTATTTGGGATCAAAATTTAAGAAGTAGAAAGTAGTCAGAAAAATAAGTAGTGGAGTAAAGTACTGATACCAGAAACATGTACTTAAGTACAGTAACGAAGTATTTGTACTCCACTACTTCCCACCTCTGCAAATGACTAACAATGACCTGTATTGATCACAGTGGAGAGAAGCCCCTTCAACATGCTCTACAGTGAGGGGCCAGATATGATTATGGTCTGGACTCGCTGCTGACAGCTCTTTACAGACGGGAAGCCTTTCCGCTGTGCTTCACTGGCGCGTATTCAGATGGCACCGAGGCAGACAAAGAGGAATACTAGAGGAGTGGATATGCAGCAGTCACAGCTTTTTCTGCACCTTCGTTGGCGTATTGTCTCCACAAACACAAATGCAAAATACTGGTTTCTCCCTAGAGAGTGAGGCCCTGAAGGGAAGCCCACGTATAAAATACAAACTCCACATTTACAGAAAACATTAGTAGTCCACGCGTTTAAACTAAGACTACAATACGGTACGTCCACACAGCAGCTTTTCAAAAATCTTGAACATCTTGGAGCTGGGCGTGTCTGACAGCTTGGGGATTTTTTGCGAGCAATGCGACCAACAACCAATCACATGAATCTCCCGCCCCCGACATACAAAGCAAAAAACCCCGGGGATTTTATGCGAGCAATATATATATATATAAACTCCCCAAACAGGCGAAAACCTACCAGTTTCACCCCCTGTCTCTGCCACCTCCCTCCATGCCGGTTCCTCCGGTTTGTATCCCGTTAATAGTTCTGGTCGTAAAGAACCGGGTGATTTGCTCCCGTCATTTCTCGTTTGGAATCTGAGGAAATGAACTGCGGTCTGGTTCTCCCTGCTTACACGCGGTTTGATTGGCTAGCGCTTCTACTGTCAGATTTGCATACACGTGTTTGATTGGCTGACGCTTCCAACTCAGCTTCAAAAGTTGAACGTTGCTCAACTTTTGAATCCTGGAGATCCTGGACATCCTGGAAATCTTCGCTTCGCTCCCCCACAATGCAGTTCGGCGAAAAATGACGTCATCCCCATTCAACGTCAATGGGCAGAGAAGCGTTGGAAACCCAAAAGCTAAACATTTCAACGGGCTGACACAAGAATATTCGTCTGAAACAGTTTGCATTGCCTGAGCTGCCGGCAAAAGCGGTCAAACAAGCAGATCGTGAGGATGTATACACACAGGCTCACACCAAGTGTTGCTACTGGTCTCAAGAGTACTCTTTATCCTTAAACACCATTGTTGGACATATGACGATAACACACACACACACACACACACACACACACACACACACACACACACACACACACACACACACCACACACACACACACACACACACACACACACACACACACCACACACACACACACACACACACACACACACACACACACACACACACACACACCACACACACACACACACACACACACACACACACACACACACACACACACACAAACATATATATATATATGGATCTGGCAGAGAGAAGGTCAGGGCTGTTTGTGGCCTGAAGCTTCTCCACTATTCATTCAACATGAGGAGGTGAATCACATTCGTCCTCTTTCATATTAGTAAAAAGGAAGGTAAAACATATTAAGACGACCATTAGGCGCTCTGTGAAGGAGCTGGTTTCAGATAATAAAACACATGAATTATCGCCTCCAGGTTGCGCGTCAACCAGTTAGGTTGCAGTAAACAATCACGTCTGTCCAGTGACCACAATGTCATTATTTCATCAATTTACTCCTTTTGATATTATGAGTTATGACTAAAAACGTTGCTTTTTTAGGTCACAAAAATCATTCTTCAAACTGGACTTTTGTGTCTACTTCAATTACATGTACTCCAGGCTTACCCAACATATTGAAGGTGGATAAGAATGGAATTAATGGATGGAGAAAAGCTGTACCTGGCTCATCATGGTTTCCTTGTACTGCTTCTTCTGAGTGACTTTGATTGGCGGTTGCTTGGTAACAGCTGAAACCAGGAAGTTCATCAGGATGTCTTCGCAGTTCGCCATGCGGTCCACCATGGTCAGCAGGCTGGTGGGGACGTAGTGTGTGAACAGGTAGTGGTAGTATCTGACACACACACACACACACACACACACACACACACACACACACACACACACACACACACACACACACACACACACACACACACACACACACACACACACACACACACACACACACACACACACACACACACACACACACACACACACACACACACACACACACACACACACACACACACACACACACACACACACACACTAACATTGTTTTACAGGCTGCAGGGACCATACTAATGCATCATAAGAGCAAAAGGAGAATCCCCTAAGGCAAGCTGAAATAAAAGCCATTGCAGCTCGCACTAAATCATCTGCTGGAGCTGCTGGGCTGGAGACAGAGCAGGCCCAATGAGAGGAGAGGAGACAGATCACGGCCAATGGATGGTTCTAGTCACACGTTTGAATGAAATGCAGTGATGGTACAAATGGTGTGAGTTTATTTTATCAGGCACCTGTTGAATCCTGATAACATATGAGGATAACAAGACGTGTTGGAACATGTTCGGGGACGATTCAGATACGCAGACGAAGTAAAACCATATTTACATTTCTACAAATATTTTGTAGACATTACAAGACGTGGGGACAGGGTTGTGATCAGAGTTACCTATTATGCAAACCCCTCTTCTTCATGTCTCTTCTACATCAACATGTGTCCCCTCTTCTTCATGTCTCTTCTACATCACCATGTGTCCCCTCTTCTTCATGTCTCTTCTACATCAACATGTGTCGCCTCTTCTTCATGTCTCTTCTACATCAACATGTGTCCCCTCTTCTTCATGTCTCTTCTACATCACCATGTGTCCCCTCTTCTTCATGTCTCTTCTCCATCAACATGTGTCCCCTCTTCTTCATGTCTCTTCTACATCAACATGTGTCCCCTCTTCCTCATGTCTCTTCTACATCAACATGTGTCCCCTCTTCTCCATGTCTCTTCTACATCAACATGTGTCCCCTCTTCTTCATGTCTCTCCTACATCAACATGTGTCCCCTCTTCTTCATGTCTCTTCTACATCAACATGTGTCCCCTCTTCTTCATGTCTCTTCTACATCAACATGTGTCCCCTCTTCTTCATGTCTCTTCTACATCAACATGTGTCCCCTCTTCTTCATGTCTCTTCTACATCAACATGTGTCCCCTCTTCTTCATGTCTCTTCTACATCAACATGTGTCCCCTCTTCTTCATGTCTCTTCTACATCAACATGTGTCCCCTCTTCTTCATGTCTCTTCTACATCAACATGTGTCCCCTCTTCTTCATGTCTCTTCTACATCAACACGTGTCCCCTCTTCTCCATGTCTCTTCTACATCAACATGTGTCCCCTCTTCTTCATGTCTCTTCTACATCAACATGTGTCCCCTCTGTGGAAAGAGACTCTGAAAGTTTCAGGAACAAAGATTCTCTCTCTTTTTGATCCATTTCTATAAAAACCTGTCTGAAAATGAGCTGATCAGATTTTGTCCACTTTATGATGTCATAACGATGTGTTGTCTTGTGTAACCATTAGCCAATCAGTAACCAAGGTAACCCCCCCCCCCCCTTATCACCTGAATCTCCTCTAGAGCTCCATTGAGTTCTTTGTAACCAAATCTCTCTCAGAGGGGCGTGGGGAGGGGCTCCTTATTTTCATCTAAAGAAACAGACAGAGAATCAGCACTTTGGAAACAGGGCTGAAACAGAGGGGATTATGGGTAATGCTGCAATGATCTGTTTGGTGTTTCAGCCAATCAGAGACAGGCTCTGTATATATCTGAGACCTGTGATATATGGATGATAAACAGTATAATAGGGGACCTTTAAACTACATACAAAAACTTTAAGTCTATGATTAGTTAGACAAACACATTCATATAAATCAAATCAAGTTTTATTTATATAGCACATTTATAAACGATTTTTGGTCGAGCCAAAGTGCTGTACATATAATAAAAATAGCCTACAGTAGAGACGCTTTACAGCAAATACAACTGCACAGATTGTTCAGAATATCAGTATGATATAGTATTATACTGTATATTATATCAGGTTATAGTGTTTTATAATACTAATACTGATTGCGTGCGTGTGATAATAATAATCCAGTCATGTTGCTTTCATAACATAAGGGTGACTGAATAAGGTTTTTTTAATTTTATTGCTGAGTTTATTTAAAGAGAGACGTTTTTTTATAAGCACGCATTTCAGTATGAGAAATATGTTCATAGCTATAATCAAAAAGCGCAGTTGGCAATAGCTGTAATATCTTAAGCAGTGAACGTGTAGAGGTTAGTCTGAGTACAATTAAACATGTAATGATGTAAGGTCCTTTCACAGTTCTTACCAAAAGGCTAATTCTCGTGGTACCATTGACGGGAGAATGGGTTCAAACACAACATAAGCAGTTTTCCGGGGGCGCTAGGAACATCTTAACAGTTATGTACAAAGTATTTCTGAACATGATCCAAATCCTTAAGATTTTACATTTAAAACACACTATTTAAGGGGATGGTAGGAGGTCAATCAGTATGAGTATTATAAAACAATATAACCTGATATAATATACATTATTAAGTCAAATCAAGCAATCTGATTGGTTCTTAGCCGTGATATACTGAGCGTATACCACGGGTAGAATTGTAAATTACTTTTCACAACAAGTCAGTATCCCTCCGCGTCTGAGAAAAACAGTATACCGTTGGGCTTTTCATACTGGAACAAGAAAGCAGCGGAGAAGTAACGGGGCAGAAACCCTCCTTTTTACGCAGCGGTCCAGACATAGACATCAAACGGCAAAACATATTCAGTGTGCAGTTCCTTTGGCATTAGGGCAGGGATATCTAGATACTTTCCAAGGTCTGACATCATGAAGTGTGCTACTTTTAAAGCAAGCAACGATGTTTTCAAATCTGTAATCAAAGAGGTCCGCAAAAACACTATCGACCAATCAGATTGCTTAATTTGACTGGTCAGTTTTATAAATATATTTACATTTCCTCCGTTACGAAACAAACTTACAAAGCATAAAATGGAAACATTTAAGATTAACTTCGACCTCCGGGGGGTCTTACTCTGGAGGAGTGGATTGAGCAGAGAAAAAAAAGCGCCTAAACGACGACATGCAGAGCTCCGTGAAGAGCAGGTAGACCAACTGGAAAAGTACCACCATTCAAAAGCGTTCTGATGCGGGTCTTGAAACAAAGCAGAGAAATTATGACCGTTAGTGGCCACAGGTACTATGAAAAGATAAGGGGGTTGTCGACCTTCCGCTTCGCGTCGGGCCGAACCACGCCCCTTAGCTGTGATATAATGAGCATATACCACGGCCTGTCGTGAGCTATTGCTTAAGTATATATATATCCCGGTCTCACTCAGGATTGACTACAAAATCACCCTCTTCACTCATCAGTGCATACATGGAAATGCTCCCTCCTACATCAAGGAACTGCTCACCCCACAAACCTCCACGAGGAACCTACGTTCAGTAAAGGCAAACCTCCTCATCCCACCAAGGACACAACTGAAGACCATGGGAGACCGAGCCTTCTGCTCCGCTGCTCCGAGACTGGGGAATGCCCTCCCAAGCCAGCTGAGGACACACAGACTGTGGAATGCCCTCCCAAGCCAGCTGAGGACACACAGACTGTGGAATGCCCTCCCAAGCCAGCTGAAGACACACAGACTGTGGAATACCCTCCCAAGCCAGCTGAAGACACACAGACTGTGGAATACCCTCCCAAGCCAGCTGAGGACACACAGACTGTGGAATGCCCTCCCAAGCCAGCTGAAGACACACAGACTGTGGAATACCCTCCCAAGCCAGCTGAAGACACACAGACTGCGGAATGCCCTCCCAAGCCAGCTGAGGACACACAGACTGTGGAATACCCTCCCAAGCCAGCTGAAGACACACAGACTGTGGAATACCCTCCCAAGCCAGCTGAAGACACACAGACTGTGGAATGCCCTCCCAAGTCAGCTGAGGACACACAGACTGGGGAATGCCCTCCCAAGTCAGCTGAGGACACACAGACTGGGGAATGCCCTCCCAAGTCAGCTGAAGACACACAGACTGTGGAATGCCCTCCCAAGTCAGCTGAGGACACACAGACTGTGGAATGCCCTCCCAAGCCAGCTGAGGACACACAGACTGTGGAATGCCCTCCCAAGCCAGCTGAAGACACACAGACTGTGGAATACCCTCCCAAGCCAGCTGAAGACACACAGACTGTGGAATACCCTCCCAAGCCAGCTGAGGACACACAGACTGTGGAATGCCCTCCCAAGCCAGCTGAAGACACACAGACTGTGGAATACCCTCCCAAGCCAGCTGAGGACACACAGACTGTGGAATACCCTCCCAAGCCAGCTGAGGACACACAGACTGTGGAATACCCTCCCAAGTCAGCTGAAGACACACAGACTGTGGAATACCCTCCCAAGCCAGCTGAGGACACACAGACTGTGGAATGCCCTCCCAAGTCAGCTGAAGACACACAGACTGTGGAATGCCCTCCCAAGCCAGCTGAAGACACACAGACTGTGGAATACCCTCCCAAGCCAGCTGAGGACACACAGACTGTGGAATACCCTCCCAAGCCAGCTGAAGACACACAGACTGTGGAATACCCTCCCAAGTCAGCTGAAGACACACAGACTGTGGAATACCCTCCCAAGTCAGCTGAGGACACACAGACTGTGGAATGCCCTCCCAAGCCAGCTGAAGACACACAGACTGTGGAATACCCTCCCAAGCCAGCTGAAGACACACAGACTGTGGAATGCCCTCCCAAGCCAGCTGAGGACACACAGACTGTGGAATGCCCTCCCAAGTCAGCTGAGGACACACAGACTGGGGAATGCCCTCCCAAGCCAGCTGAGGACACACAGACTGTGGAATGCCCTCCCAAGTCAGCTGAGGACACACAGACTGGGGAATGCCCTCCCAAGTCAGCTGAGGACACACAGACTGTGGAATGCCCTCCCAAGCCAGCTGAGGACACACAGACTGTGGAATGCCCTCCCAAGTCAGCTGAGGACACACAGACTGGGGAATACCCTCCCAAGCCAGCTGAGGACACACAGACTGGGGAATGCCCTCCCAAGCCAGCTGAGGACACACAGACTGTGGGGTAAATCCCCCACATTATGCCATGCCGGCATGAATGTCACGGCTTTTATTATGTTGTTTTAATTGTTTTTGTTGTTTTGTTTCACCCTTTTTAATTTTGCACTTTGAGTTTTGTTTACGCAAATGAAAAGTGCGCTTATAAATCAAATATATTATTATTATTATTATATGAATGTGTATGTGTCATCCTCATGGACCCCTCATTTCATGGAAGTTTAATGATTGTATTCTAACTGTATTGGTGTCGTTGTGTTTTGCACCCATTCATTGGTATTTTCACATTTATCTATTTTCATACACGTGTGTTGATTTGTGAAGCCCTCTGAGACAAACGTGTGTTGTGATATGTGTCTATGTTAATACATTTGAATTGAATTGAATGTACAGTTACAGTATATGCTAATTATATCCCACCTGTGTTGGTAATTAAGGCATATAAAAACACATGTCACCATAAAGACGAAAGCATTGTGCATTAATAAAACATAATGCAAGCTTCTGGTAGCCCATGACATCATCTGACCATCTGAAGATGTTACCTGATTTACGGACAGCCCCTCGTGGCGCTGCTCGGCAGAAACACGTCACATCAAAAGAGGGAAACCGTGCTGACCTTCAGATGATGAACAGATTCTGGTTATTGGTTGTGAGAGAGGGAACCACCTGGAGAGAAGAGAACGGGGTGAGGTGAAGGACTGGTGTACAGGGAGAACCGGAGAATAAGATAAAGTGATTATTGTTTCTGAGAGGAGGGAGGAGAAGAAAGGTGAGAGGGGAGGCTAGATGAAGGCAGAGACAAACGAAGAGCGAGAGGGGGAGGAGGACAACATGGCTGATTGGCTCCTCGTCATGGGAACAAACCTCCATACTGTACATGAAAGGGTGTGTGTGTGTGTGTGTGTATATATAATATAGGGCATGCTTATGACATCTACTCATTACAATTAAGTTGAACTTTTATTTAACAGCATGTTCTTTTGAAGCTGGGCCTCATAGTTTGATGGAGTCTGACCAATGGGATCATCCAGACAAGGTGAAGGACTAGTTAAAGCCTTATGTGATGCACTGTGTAGCAACACTTCCTGTAGCGTGTTATAGGTTTGTGTGCATGTGAATGGTCTGCAAAATGTCTCTCCCACACACCGAAAATGTGTCTTCTATTAGACTTCTTTAACACTGACCTCAGACAGGATGATGCAATTCACATTTCCCTTCATATGAATGTTACATATTCTTGCCGTGAATGCAGCGGAAAGGTTGAAAGAATTGTCAACAACACGCAGAACCAAACAGAAACCTACCATTGCAGGGATGTTGCACTTCTTGCAGAGTTTCTACTTTGAACAACTCCACAGCTGACTTTCAGGAACCTCTCATCGGCAGCTCGCTCCTCCGCTCCCAGTACACCCCATGGGACAACATTTCGGGAACAAATGAACAGGTGTCAACATCGAGATACAACACATGTTTGGATCGCGTAACAATTGAGCCAAGAATCATATCTTCTGTTTCAATTTACAAGATACATTTGCAAATCATAAAAGACACTGAGGGAACTACATGGATCTATTTTTTTTACAAGATATACTTCATCAACATTTGATCAATAGGCTTAAAGGTGGGGTAGGTAATTTTGGAGAAACCAGCTCGAGTGCGCAAGAATTTGAAAATACACAGCCGGAAAAAATCTGCCACTTCCTGACAGAGCCCCTCCTCCAACACGTACTACGGCTTCCACGGGTGACATTTTTGTATGGATTTGTTGTTAAAGCTCTTAAGATATTCATTGCTATCGGGATGTTAAGAGCATTCCATGGAATATAACAAAAAGTGTATCTCGAGCCGGTTTCTCAAACTTCTACCACACAACAATTCTCCCCTCCAACATTTTACGTTCTCGTACCTGATGTATTCCAGCAACGTGTGGTGTTTCATCAGCCGGCTGGCAAATAACTTTTCATAGAATTACGGCTCAAGTCTCGACTATCGCCAGCTGTCGGAGGTTGTTGCTGAGGATTTTTTTATCTTTTCAATTATACTTCTGTGTATACTTACTAGATGTATCACTTGTTTACTATGTGGGGATATATAGTTGACATTTTCATGGTGATGCGTTCAAGGGTTGATTTTAGATAAAAACTAAGAAACAAAGTATGAAAGGAAGCAATAACTTCAGTTGAGACCTAGCCTCTTGTCTCATAACATAACATCTCTTTATTCATGTTTTAAATGCTTCTTACACACAGGAACGGCTGTTGAAAATCTACAATAGTATACAAGAGGCATATAGCCATTGCTTGGGGTGTTTTATAGCAGCTGTCACGTGGTCCCACCCAAAAAACTACAATGTGTCCGGTTTGTCCACAACGTGTCTTTACTGTACACACACACACACACACAACCCAAGAGAGTGCGACTTTATGCATACAATATATAACCCACCTCTTGACATTATACTGTATACTATACAGTACAACTTCCACAATAAACATATCTCTGAGAATTTCTTATTTTTTTTCAAACACAACGTTTTTCAGGTCCTTGTACAGTTTGTTCAAACCATGCAACACACACTGTATCTCTGTGGTCTAATTGATTGTGTCCAGGTCTTCGTTGCATGTGTATCCATGCATTAGTATTTTTCTCACAGATGGCGGGTCACTCGCTGTCACCACGCATATAGAATCTGTGTTTTTTTATTCATAGAAATACGCATTTAAATGCCTTGGGCGTATCGTAGTGTTTCATCACGTTAGTGTCCAGTGTCCACGTGTGAGTTTTTTCTCCACAGCCTCACACATGTTCACATTCAGTGGTTGTAGTCCTGTCACGACTTCTCGGACACACACAATGATTTGGTGTGCAGGCTATCGTGGTGCATTCACAGCCTCTCGATGTCTCTGTATTTCTTCCTCAGAATGGAGACCTGGTCCCTGAACAACACAGGGTCCAGCCTCATCTGGGAGTGCACCAGGGGCATGAAACCCAGCCAGTGAGAGAAGGCGTTCATGCAGGTCTGCCGCTGGGCGAAGTGGTCCGGGTCGGCCCAGCGAGACGACTTGGAGCCCTGCGTTCAGAGACACAGAGAGGGAGAGGGGGATTGTTAACCAGAGGAATTCAGCAAAACAGATTTAGCAGTCAAAGTCAACTTTATTGTCAATCTTTCAGTTTGTGTGTACAGACAGAGAGATCGAAATACCGTTTCCCACAATCCTGAATACAAATATATATAAAAATATGTATAAAATATGTATATCCTATATCAACAGACACATTTATACATATGCACACATTACTTATATGGGACAATGGTGATCATCATGTGTGTGTACCCAATCAGGACATTAAAAATAAACAAGACATTAAAACTTAACGGACCATCAGGTGTAAGAAAGTAAAAATGTACGAGGCAGCGCAAGAAGGACCTGTAGGATAATAAGGAATGCTTTAACACGTCATAAAGGCCTGGTCAGCCCATAAAAGGCCTAAAGCTGATACGCTATTTTGCAGCAGAACATGCTAGCAGACTTATTTCTCCACCCTGGTATTTTAACTTGCTGGATTGAACATCATTTCATGCCAATAATTAATTTGTTCAATGTGGAGGTATGTTGGAGAAATACTGTTTTCTCCACTCTTTGGGTTGTTGTAATGCACTGATATCATGTGTGGCTCTGAACTGTGTATGCCCTTGCAGCTGCCTCTTCTTGTGATAGGAGGAGGCAGGGGATTTCAGGTTGTACAGACTTGCTGTCTCCTAAACATCTCATTTCTATGAAGCGTGAAGGAAGTACGTGACTCTTTCCAGAAGACGTCACAGATGACTCATCGCAGATGACCCGACTTTCCGACTCCCGCGGCTGATATTAGCGATTTACGACTTTGTTGTTGTTTCCTGCGTTTTGGACGATATAAGCCTGATGTGTTTTGCTGTTCCTTTGAGCAACATACCCCATGTGTGTGAGTTAACCCATATCCTTTGTATGTGATTCAACTCTGCTCCTTCTTGCAAGAATACATTAGTTACCTGATCATTGATTCTCAACCTGGTGTCGAGTGATATTTTTCTAACAAGGTACGACTAACTTAACCACTTTAGCCCTGAGCCTGTTTTTCAGGTCTCAGGCTCGAAACTGACATTCCCAGAACAAATGACCATATCTTCCCTTCTAAAAGGGTTACTGTGACGACCCCTCCACACCGCGTGGGGTGCCGTCTGGTTGTGTGTGTGATTTGTGTGTGATTGCAGCTGTTTGATGAGGCGCACCGGCCGGATGAGCTACACCTGTTGAAACAGGATATAGGACGAGCCCAGCCGGTTACGTTTCTCTCCCTCCTCTGGGCACTCTCTCTGCGCCAGCTTCCGGGACCTGATGCTGGTGTTTTAGTTTGTGGTGTTTAAACTAATAAACTATATTATTCTTACCTCTCGTCTCGCCTCCCTGCTTTATGTTACAGCCCACGAGCCGGGTTGTAACAATGTAATAATCTTTTTTCTCAAAGTAATGATAAACCTGTGAGTTGGATGTAGAAAAGTTAGAATCGATATAGATGTTTTTTATTTTAAAGAAAATTCAGATTGATTAAAAAACTGTAAATTATAGTGTCCGTCCAACAATTCTTTTTTACTTACAGTGAAAACTAACCTTGGATGATGGGATAGTAGACTAAAAGCTTTAGGAATCCAAAGTACAACATATAATAAGTACCTTGTATCAAGATTGATGCAAAGCAAGTGACATTTTATCTTTTTAGAGAAGTTTAGCAAAAAAAACTCCACCTCTGAGGTGATTTGGGTGGAAATGGGGGTTTTATAGTTTTTTAGGAAACAAATGATCAGTTAGATGAGGTTCTTCCCGTCACATGGATGTAAAACATCCATAGTTTATTAAATGAACATGCCCTCAGACACTGTTTCCTGCAAGATGTCGCAAGAGGGCCCCGGAACCGGGGTCTCTCGGGCTTAACAGGTTAAACTACTGTCGGTGAACTGTATGATTCTATCCCACATTGAATACTGTTTGACAAACTGGTCGTTTGCTCGTGCCACAAACCTGAAACCCATAGAACAGCTGTTCAAGAGAGCGATCCAGGTGTTTGACAGAAAGCCACATTCATACCACCACTGTACCATCCTCGAAAAACACCATTTCTTGAGTTTTGACCATTTTAAGTCTTTTAAAAGTATGTGTTTTTTTAATAAATGTTTACATGGTTTGTTTTAAAGTATTCATCGATGTGATGTCCCGGTTCAAATAAACGATTAAAATGAAAAAAAATAGCTAATGGCTAACATGCTAGCTAGCAAGCAACTAGCAACAGGCTTTAAAGCTGATTTGACATTGTGGTCAAATCTTTAAATTACGGATCTGTCACCTAATCAGATTAACCCCAAAAATACTTTGTCTCATATTGGGAAAGAGACATTTGAAACTCAGCGGATATGTGATATGTTTTGTAGTACATGAACTTACCAGTACAACACTTAGAAAGCCCTTATTTAAATCATTAGGTCCTAACAAGTTTTAAGCCCCCTAATAGCCAAATCTAGAGGTCACGTAAGTGGGCGCGGGAAGGCGGGTGCTGAGGGCGCTGCAGCACCCCTGTTTGAATTATCATTTTGACGGTTATTGCTGCTCATCAAGACACTAGAGAGGACGGCAGGACTGTAATTTCCCGTGTTCAGTGAATGCAACAGAGGCCAGACACCAGACCAATCAGAGAGTTGCATGGAAATAAAAGTGTGCTTGTGTCATTCAAACTCGGCTCTGTGTGTATGTGTGCGGAAATTGTGCATTTAGTGTGTGTGAGAGAGGGAGAGAGGGAGAGAGAGAGGGACCGGTGCCAGCAGCAGGGACCGTATTGTTAGCATCTGGTTAGCTAGCTGCACTAACGGACATACGGAGCTGTTTGTTCCACAACAAGCTGGAGGAGAGCTCTCCTCTCAGACTGAGAGGCTCAGGTGAGCTAAAGGACTCTGAGTGTTTAGATAGTTCACTTTAGTCTAAGTTATCTCAGTGGGTCTCAAACGGTTTGGTCACAAATTATTCAAAAGATTATTTCCACGGCACACCTTCATATAATATGATCATTATAGTTATAAAAAAAACAAGAGAATAAATGAAAAACAGTTATGAAATACTATATAGCAGTAAAACAAGAATACAGTTTGAAAGGGGAGTGATTTGTAAAATATCCATAAAGAAAAAGAACATCTGCTTACAGTTGTGTTTCATCTGGGTGTTGAGAGATGTATCCATAGATCTCTCATGTTGCTCTCAAAGTGCACCAGATTGATGCTTTCAACTTCAATATTTAAAAAACATCTTCCCGGGGGAGCATGCCCCCAGACCCCCTAGAGGAGGTGAGGTCCGCTCCCCACTCGTAAAAAAATAGCACTTTACCCCTGCCTATATGCCGTGAGCTGATTATCGAGCCTTCATTGTAACAGTCGCGGGTGTACTGTGTGTGTGCGTGTGGGGAGTGCTTTTGTGCGTGCTATAGTGCCCGTAATAGTGGATAATAATAATCACTGGAGTCCAGCACCTCAGCACCCCCACTCAAAATACCTTCCCGCGCCTCTGAGTAAGTGTGACCTGAGGGTTACAATAAATGCTTTTGCGCTTGCTCTTGATAAGGGAACAAAAGCTGTCCCTGATGGAACAATAAGTTCACCCAATTTATTAAAGAGACATAAATCAAACCATTGACTCCTGGCACGAACATATCTGCTTACCATTCCGCTTTTCTGGTCTGATCATCACCAGACAAAGGAGGTGTAATGAGTAAGAGAAGCGAAAGTTAATAAACCACAATAACATCATTTTGCAGCAGCAGATAGTAGCGGATTTCCCATTTCCCCATCCTGTGCTATTGCGTTGGCTGGATTGTACTTCACTTAAATGTCATGTTATAAAATGAAGTTATTTCAGGAGTGAATTATTTATTTAAAACGTTTCATTAGCTTATTAACCTGTTAAGCCCTGAGCCTGTTTTTCAGGTCTCAGGCTCGAAAAGGACATTCAGAACAAATGACCATATCTTCTAAAAGGGTTACATTAATAATCTTTGTTCTCAAAGTAATGATAAACCTGTGAGTTGGATGTAGAAAAGTCAGAATCAATATAGATGTTTTTTATTTTAAAGAAAATTCAGATTGAACATAGTAAAAAACTGTAAATTATAGTGTCCGTCCAAAGATTCTTCCAGCGCTGAGAGGACTGATGACAGCTCTCTTGCAAAGACAGAGATTTGCGATGTGTCCGGGTCGCAGGGAGTGCCTCCATGCTGGTGCAGCAGCTCCTTATCCTGGACAGCTTGTCTGAGCGTGGCGGGAGGTGTAGCTCATTGTAACACGTACTGTAGCTCCTGCTATTTGTTTTCACCACCTGCTTCTCCGCAGAGCCCAGGTTCATCACGCTGACAGGGCCGGTGGACCCGAGCAGCTGTTTCACTCTGCGGGAGTAGTTGTGGACACTTCAGCAAACAGCGGAACAGAAAGTCAAACTGGAAAGCAACCGCTGAAGTTTCACAAAGTGTTGCTGCTTGCTTTGGCACTTTCTGGCTCCAGCTAGCAGGACGTGTAACTCACTGTCAGCACGGCCATTACATTTTTCGCAGAGTGAAAAATGTTGTGGCTGATCGCAAATTGCACAACGGTCTCTTGTCGTTGTGTGCTGCTTATTGGACAGCATGTCACCTTCCTTTATCCAGAAACAGAAGGACAGAGAGTCCTTGGTGAGAGGAGGGATGAACATCTCGAGACATGGCCCTATACTTTTGATCAGCTGTCGTACTGCTTTCAAATCTCTCTCTCGGGACGCCTGTGCCATACAAGCGTACACAGCTGTTCGGAGAAGCCTTAAAGAAAGGCATCAGTAAAGTGGAACTTCTGTGTGAACTATTCATATCTTAAACTGCACTGTAACTTTTCATTCATGTGTTTTTTCTTTTGATGTTTATTTTATTATCTTTTCTTTTTAATGACTGTTTTTAAATGCCTTTAATACTTGTGTTGAAAGGGGCTATATAAATAAACTTGCCTTTCCTTTCCTAAAAAAACGAGAAGCATTGAATCTGTTGTTCTTCAAGTTTACTATTTGTTTACCTCATGTATCCCTTGTCGTGATACTATTAATTCAAATTGATTGATGAAAGTTTCTGGCTCTTAACAAATATAACAATTCATATTCAAAAAGTATTCCATGGTGTTTTCTAAAAGAGAAAATGTATGTTTGTTAGTTTTCACACAGCTGACGTTAAATCGACAGCACATAGTCCCTTAGCAACGGTCTGTTCTCCTTAGCAGCAGTCTGTTACGAAAATGAACAGCCTCTGGAATGTACGAATTGACCAATCAGAATCGAGTATTCAAGTAAACCATTATTATTAATATTATTTGATAATTGCTCTTTGTGTATGTCTTTGTAAAGCACTGTTTTTTGAAAAGTGCAATATAAATTAATTATTTGTAATTGTTGTTGGTTAGCGATTGAAAGATTGCTGATGTTTAAATTCAACACTAAAAAATATTTTCCCCCAGATTTAGCCATCTGTCTTGTTTGAATACTTTCTTTAGCGCACACACACACAACGGAGAGCTAGCAGACTGCGAGGAGATCACTATATTTGAAATGTATGTCACTGACTGCATCTTTATTTGAACATTTGAGCTTTGTGAAACCGGAGTACATCTAATGCATCGGCCCGTCATTGTAGTCCTTCATCAGCTCTAAATCTGAATCTGTCCTCCAGTCTGGATCGGCCAGAAGTTCAATGAAAAGTTCCAGTAAGTTCCAGGAGGTCACTGAGGTCGATCATTCAGTGCAGATATTGGAACGGTGAGGTTGTTTCCCGTCAGGTGTGTGAGCATTTGAAGCTTTCTGCATATCAGCTGGACGACTCTGTGATGCTATCGTCTCCCGCTGCTGATATCTGATATGGACAGCAGGGAGGGAGGGGCTGGGACCCCAAGTGGCTGCTGGGAGATGAGTTTGAGAGGGGGCAGTGGAGGGCAGCAGACCCTTTTATACGCGGTGGCACAGGGGCGTGGAGCAGATTCATCCCGTGTGGAGGAGGAGGAGGTACACAGGGTCAGGTGGAATAATGAAACTACAACAATATTGAGTTGAAGAAAAGCTACGGCAATTTGAAACATGAAAATGCCCTTGAAAACCAAATGAATAAAACATGACCGGCCAAAACATAACCGGCATTACTACTGTTGCTTTATAACATACTGTATGATGGTGTATGGTTCCTAACCTATTGCTTTGCTTTACTTGGCAGGCAGTAACATTATTATCCTGCAAAATAATATATCAAAAATAAATTGCCTGTCGGATTTCTGTTGTTGTTTTTCTTTTCCTTTTTTAAATGTTTGTCCTTTTACAGCAGGGGTGGGGAACCTTTTTCCTCTCGAGGGCCATTTACATTTTTTCAACATCCTCCGAGGGCCGTACAAATGATTGACTTCTGCTTAAAAATCACAGCCCATTCATTTGGCCTTTCTTTCATTCTGTGCAAAGAAAAAGCAACCTCTTAATCCAGATATCTTGCCATGACTCACGTATGCATGCACGATTGTGGCATGACCACCAAACAGAAAGATATAGACACAAGATGTGTACAAATGTATTTAGTTTCCTATCCATGTGGACATGATTTAAGTGGGGGGGACCTAACCTCCTCTAGGGGGTCCGGGGGGGCATGCTCCGGGAAGTTGAAAGCATCAATCTGGTGCACTTTGAGAGCAAAATTAATAGATCTATGGATACATCTCTCAACATCCATATGAAACAGAACTGTAAGCAGATTTACTTTTTCTTTATCGATATTTTACAAATCACTCTCCTTTTAAACTGTATTCTTGTTTATTAATAACAACTTTTTTTTACTGTCATATAGTATTTTATACCTGTTTACTTTATTCTCTTGTTTTTTTATAACTATAATGATCATATAAAGACGTGCCTTTACCTCACTGGTTGTAGAAAAAGCTTCTTATATTCGTTAGCATAGCTAGCTAACCAGATGCTAATAACAACAAAGTTATTGACTGTATGATCAGTATGACAGATCGCCACTGGGCTTACAACTAAAGACACAGCCACGCACAAACTGCAGCATGTGTACGGCTCCTTATGGTTACTGCAATTTGAAAAGTGCCGGAGCCGCGTTCTGGTGCTCTCCGGCATAACTACACCCCTGTCAGATGACACGTTAGGCTCGTGTTGTGTTCAAGGACCATGACCGTTGCCAGGAAAAACAGGCACTCGCTTGTTTAATTATTTTGCGGTCTACATTTCTTTATTTTATTTTTTTTAAATTACGTCGAGGGCCATACCAAATGGTCTCGCGGGCCGTATACGGCCCGGGGGCCGGAGGTTCCCCACCCCTGTTTTACAGGGTTAAGAAAGGGGACGAGGGGTGTTTAGGTTGACTTTGTGTGTCCATGTTAAATGTTAGAAAACCTTTATTCCACCTTTTTCAAAATCTATTGAATTGACATCCAGAAGAAAGAAAGAAAGAAAGAAAGTGGGAGTGGAAAAGAGAGACGGAGTAAATCGAGGTCTGCCGTGCTGCCTTCACAATTAAGACATTAATCACTGAGTCCAAACTGCTGAGTCATCGTCCTGCCGGTGGTCAGGCCATCAATCAGACGCTGACATAGGGCTGGCCACACACACACACACACACACACACACACACACACACACACACACACACACACACACACACACACACACACACACACACACACACACACACACACACACACACACACACACACACACACACACACACACACACACACACACACACACACACACACACACACACACACACACACACACACACACACACACACACACACACACACACACACACACACACACACACACACACACACACACACACACACATATATATATGGATCTGGCAGAGAGAAGGTCAGGGCTGTTTGTGGCCTGAAGCTTCTCCACTATTCATTCAACATGAGGAGGTGAATCACATTCGTCCTCTTTCATATTAGTAAAAAGGAAGGTAAAACATATTAAGACGACCATTAGGCGCTCTGTGAAGGAGCTGGTTTCAGATAATAAAACACATGAATTATCGCCTCCAGGTTGCGCGTCAACCAGTTAGGTTGCAGTAAACAATCACGTCTGTCCAGTGTCCACAATGTCATTATTTCATCAATTTACTCCTTTTGATATTATGAGTTATGACTAAAAACGTTGCTTTTTTAGGTCACAAAAATCATTCTTCAAACTGGACTTTTGTGTCTACTTCAATTACATGTACTCCAGGCTTACCCAACATATTGAAGGTGGATAAGAATGGAATTAATGGATGGAGAAAAGCTGTACCTGGCTCATCATGGTTTCCTTGTACTGCTTCTTCTGAGTGACTTTGATTGGCGGTTGCTTGGTAACAGCTGAAACCAGGAAGTTCATCAGGATGTCTTCGCAGTTCGCCATGCGGTCCACCATGGTCAGCAGGCTGGTGGGGACGTAGTGTGTGAACAGGTAGTGGTAGTATCTGACACACACACACACACACACACACACACACACACACACACACACACACACACACACACACACACACACACACACACACACACACACACACACACACACACACACACACACACACACACACACACACACACACACACACACACACACACACACACACACACACACACGCAAAGGGAATAAGACAGATGAGGTTAACTGTCTATTTAGTTATTTTACAAAAGCTTCCGTTCTGTTCTGGCTGTTGTGCTGCACTCTCAGCAGTGCTTGAGCACTAGATCACTGTCAACGGTTTCCTCCCTGCCAAGGTCTGCTGTCCCCCGCTCACACACACACACACACACACACACACACACACACACACACACACACACACACACACACACACACACACACACACACACACACACACACACACACACACACACACACACACACACACACACACACACACACACACACACACACACACACACACACACACACACACACACACACACACACACACACACGTTTTCCCCCTGATTTGCATTATGTTGCAAAAATAGTGAAATGTACAAAAACCTCGGCTACTTTTAGTTACTTAGTTTAGTTATTAGCTACAGAGAATTAACTAAGCACACTGAAAGACTGCCATTTTGATTCAGTTTCCATTTAGCCATTTCCATTTCCTGCCATATGGTTTGAGGAATGCCTCTGCACCATGTTGGTCTTGACCTCTAGATTTTTCTCTCTGGCTTTGTATCCCTACTGTGTTCTTGGCGCTATGACAACACGTATACTTTCCAACAAGTATTATTGAGATCAGACCTACAACTCAGCTGCTAAATGTTATGACTTTTTAATTGCACTTTAATAATATAAGCACAATGTATATTGCAAGTCTGACCTTGGGACGAGGCAGGTTATTGCTGTGATATATTCTGCAATGTATTCTTTGAATTGTGAATCACGTGTGCGCTTATTTCTGCATCGAAAAAGCAAATAATTTAAACATATAAATGTAGTTCATTGGATTCACCCTCTGAAATGTGTTCTGGTTAAATTAAAGTATTTTTAATGAATGATCAAAAGCAGCTGTCTCTCAGCAGGAGAACATGCGATTGTGTACCTGTGGTAGAAAGCGGCCCCCGTGAGCACCATGGAGTAATCATTGGTCCATTTGGAGGTGTAGCCCCAGCGGGATCTGGATCCATCCCAGTAGTGGCTTCTCGCCGGATAACCAACGATACGCTCCGGAAAGCTTTGCCATACTCTAAATGCGAAATCCACCTGTGGGAGCAGAAATACAGAAAATAAAGAGGGTGATATTGTACGAGAAATTAACATATGAGGCAAAAAGGATGGAGAAAAAGGAGGAGGAGATAGGGTGCGAACAAAAGGAAAGGAAAAGAGAGAAGGAATGTTAGGACAGCTTATTGAAAATATACAAGACATACTTCAGCCTAGCAGAAGAGATAAACCGATATCATTCAGATTTCAGAAAAGCTGTCTTCTGTCGTTAAGTCTCCCGTCAGAACCTCTCGCCGCTTCAGCCTGACATAAAGCACTTCAAATGGCATTGCCGTTTTGTTGGCAGCTTCCCACCCACCTGAGAAAGTCTTTAAATCAGATGTCCCTTTAGTATCTTAAACAGATTCCCTTTAAACTGTATGAAGTCTGAACTGTTACCCTCACTCTGAACCTGACCTCATATAACTACTAATACTTAAAAAAGCTTTTCAAAATCAGAAAAACAAGATACCCCAACAGACTAAATCCGAAACATTTACATTCCTTAGTTTTTGCCACTCAGAGCAGATCCATGTTTGCTTCCACTCATGTATTTGTATTGACTTTAAAGGCTGCTTCTACGATTCCACTTGCATTAGGTCAAAAAGCTCCTTCAGTACAAGCACTGAGCTGTGAGAAGGACACAATGGGTGTTTCTCAATGTCGAGGAAGGCTGCTCCAGAGCCACTATTTCAAGCATACTACGTCATCGAGTGCCGCCGAAGGACTGTTCCAATCTCCAGCATACTTGGAATTCTACCGAGCCCGGCGTCCTTCGTTCGGAGAAATTTCGAGGCTGCACATGTGTAGACTCCGCGGTCTTAAAATCCCCACAATGCTTTGCGCACGGACCAATTTCCCCAAATCTGTGGCGGAAAATGGAAGGCGGGGCTTCTCATACGACGCACACCTGCACACTTGCTCGCCTGTTCCACTCTTTGTTTTCCGAACGCCAGGAAGTATTCTTGCCTCGCTTTTGAAGCAAGACGCTCGGAAGACATGTGCTACCAAGCAAGCGTACTCGCGATTGAGAAACACCCGATGACTGGGACTCAAATGCAGTGACTCGACACAAAAGTATAAAAACTTCAATCTCTACTCAATTGAGGAAACTAAGTACTACAGGTGGAACACACTTAGCCACGAATACGGTCAAATATAAGACTAAATAAACGTGGTTCGTGGTACAAAGATAATAGAAAAATGTGGCTTGCTCTCAAGACAAACTGGCACAGGAAAAAGGGAGACGAGGACTCTTGGTAAAAGAGTTAAAGGGACAACAACAAGGCAGGAAGTCAAGGGCTCTAAACGAGATGGGATGGTCATTTCAAAAATAAAACAGGAAGTGTAATGAACGAGATTAGACATAAGTGACTTTTACTAAACACATGAAGAAGGTGTTCATCGTTTCTGGAGAAGCTTAGTCTTCATCCTCCCATTGGTCTCTCCACCTGAGCACCTGGTGTCCTTGAAGAAGTTTGATCTACCTGAGAAGGATCCTCTTTTCAAAAACTCCACTGAGACACACCTGAGAATAAGGGGATAAGCCCCTCATGAAACACAAGGTAATACACACACAAACACACACTACCCTCGAGAGACGGGGAGAACATGTATTACCAGACTGGTGGAGGTGGGGGGGAGGGGGGGGGGGCAGGAAGTGGATGTCCGTTAGCGATACCTTGCGGCTTCTGTCATGAATCGCGTGAGCAATTACTGTAAAACGCCAGCGCTAAGCCGAGAGACAGGTTGGAGCTGCCATTCTAAGTGTGGACCCTGAGTGTGTGTGAGTGTGTGTGTGTGTGTGTGTGTGTGTGTGTGATGTGTCAGATGTCTCCAAAGTTGTGTTGAAAGGATTAATGATATCATGCAAATATAATTTAGCCTTCAGAGATTAAAAGGTTCTTTATAATGTGAAATGGCATGTGTCAGTGTGTGTGTGTGTGTGTGTGTGTGTGTGTGTGTGTGTGTGTGTGTGTGTCTCTGCAGTCGTAATTTGTCTGTCTTAATTACGGTTTAAAAGAGAGGCTTGATACAGCTGAAGAATTCAAACGAGGACCGAAAGTTGGACGGTCTCTGTGTGTGTGTGTGTGTGTGTGTGTGTGTGCGAGCATGTGTGTGTGTGCGAGCGTGTGTGTGTGCGTCATACATACTAATAGATTCTACAAGGCCAGCATTGATCCGGGGAGCAGAGGGTCAATCCAGCAATAGATCTGTGACAAATCTCTCCCGACATTTGGGTTTAAGATGTCCGATGTTATCACATGAAAAGAAGCTACATCACGTTTTAAAGCCCCCGCCTCCCGCCTCAGTATGTGGTCTTTCTCCAGTGTGTTCTACCAAGTCGTGTTTCCAATCTGTTTTTGATACCTTCATTATTTCTGCTCCATGTGAAGCAATGCCACCGGGGTGTTTTCTCTGTCACCTTCTATCTGATTCAGGGTGATACAGGAGAAGAACATGTGTCTTAAACTGAGCCGGTGTCCTGCAGGTTTCGAGAGCTGAGGATAACCAGCTGGGCTTTAAGGGCCTCACCGTGGCAACAACAGCATCATTGGAACCATTTATAAACAGGGATGCAAACTCATCAGGTATGGAAAAGGTGACAAGGACCCGAGCCCCCCGACCCCACGGAATATCGGCTTTAAAATGAGGAATTACAGGATGTTAGCCGTCAGAACAACTAAAGCAGCAGGTAATAAGAACAGAAACACTAAAGAGTCACATCGAATAGAAATATATAAAAGCATTTATTTTAATTGTGTAGCAGTCAGTTTATAATTTTGGCAGCACTGTTGAGCATTTTGAAAATGTATTTTCATGCCTCTGCAAGGCTGAGTCTTTCTATCTGTATACTGGTGTAAAGTAACTAAGTTCATAAACTCAACAAGTACTATACTTGGGCACAATTTTGAGATACTTGTACTTTATTTAAGTATTTAAATGTTTTGCTACTTTGTACTTCTACTCCACTACATGTATTTAATACCTTTAGTAACTTTACAGATCTGGATGAATGATGTGAAATATAATCAAGTGTTGAATCAGACTTTAGTTCCACCTGGAGTAAATCCACCAGCTACCCTGCAGTCTACAAAGTACTTCAGACTAGCTGCCTCCTTTACCAGCTTTGAGAACACTTTCATGATCAATCATTATAAAACACATCATATATATTATTCTGAAATGGACCAATCTGCACAACGACTACTTTTACTGTCGCTACTTTCACTATATTTTGATGATAATACTTTTATACTTTTACTTGAGGAACATTTTGAATGCAGGACTTTTACTGTAACATAGTATTCCTACACTCTGGTACTTCTACTTTTACTCTAGTACAAGACCTGAGTACTTCTACTTTTACTCTAGTACAAGATCTGAGTGCTTCTACTTTTACTCAAGTACAATATCTATACTTATACCACCTCCGTTTATAGCCTTAGAAAAAAAAAACTATTAGAAAACGAAGGCTAAAGCTAACGTTAGCAGATAGTGACAATGTATGCTAGTTAGCTAGCTCAACGATTGCTTAAATATTATTGCGACAGAAACATTTTTCAGTGCACATCACGCTCTGCCGCTCCGACAGGGGGCACCGGAACGCCCCGTTCTAACAGCTGTTCACCAGCGGTCCAGTCTGTGCCACAGTGACTCCGGACCACACAGTTAATATTAACGAACGCACCCGTAGGTAATGTAGCTGCTGAAGCTAGACCCTCATACCGGAGCAGCAGAGCCTTATTATACATCCATGAGCAGAGCCGACAGGCAGGAAGACTCGAGCTTCATTATAATATATTAAAAAAGAACACCATGCGTGTCATGATGGCACATAACAGCTCACGGCCGCAGATTACTCCGGGTCCCAGACACCACCCCCCCCCCCCCCCATAACCCAAAAATATGTTTATTGCAGATCTACATGAATCACACAAACGACCTATTTTGGATTCAAAACGGCGAATTTCGTCGAAAGGTGACAAGTTTGCATCCCTTTATAAATGTTCCTCTCTGTGGTCTGAAGTGTTCTCCCACATTTATACAGAAACCTGTCAAAAGACTCTGCTGTTTCTCTCGAATGACTTCATCGCTTGTTTTTGGCTCTTTTTGTGACAGATTTGAATTCCTTTGTATCAAGTACAGATCCAGGGTGAAACTCTTCATGCTTCTCGACGCTAAATTAATACTTTTAATTTGTTCTTGCATGAATCAAGTCTTTACTGCCCAGGGCTCAACGCTAGCTTTTAAAAGTGGCTTTTGTTTGCCATGCATGGGGCGAAGCCTGCGAGCTGGTACAGGCAGTCAACTCGAGCACCAATGATACATTAACACGTGACGCGCCTCGTCCCTCTGACAACCAACCAATCACATTCTCCTAAACATGGCGCTCTATTGAAGCTGCCAGGTCTTCCTGCCTCTGCCTCCTCGCTAGCTGCTGCTGCTGTGTTCACGTGCTGCTGCTGCGTTCATGTTCCACTGTGTTTTCATGTTGCTGCTGCTCGCCCCCCCACCACCAAAAATAACGCCATATATTTCGCCTCCCAAGACTTTACACATTTCCTCTTTGCTTTTCGTTCGGGTTCACCTTGCGCTTTATCAGTTGAATCACTTTGAACATTCGTTTGAGATGTTGACGGGTTGGCAGAACTTTTTACCGCCCAGTCAAACAACTTAATTTGCGTCGCCATTTTTTGTAAAACAAACACACGCGAGTAAACGTGCAACTTAAGGATCAGGTTCCAACTGGTCACAACAATAATTAAATATCACTCAAATAATAACACGTATCTCTTTTGGGGTGCACATTTAGCTGTTTGCTGTCCTTATTTCTCTATGTTAAAACCTGGTTGCCACTGATCGCAAGCAAAGGCCAAGAAGTGGTTGACATTCTTTCTGAACGGTTGCTAATGGCAACCTGGCAACCGTTACTGTCGAGCCCTGCTGCCTTCTGTACACTTGGATCAGGTGGAAAATGCATCCTCATTCACCTGATCTAATGTGTACAACATACATATTAAAACAGCAGTAATATTAAACCAAGAGCATCAGAATATAATAGTAAACACGTCCTACACCAATGCTGCCAACATCCTCAGCTCTTAAATGAAAGAGGATTACAATTGAGCCATTTCTGTCGAATAATTTTTTCCACATCCACCGTATTGGAAATGTCTTCCAAAGGGCATAAAGCAGCACCACGCATGGCCGCCCAATCAGAGACAAAAGCTTCGTCAGGTTTTCTCCGCCGTATTCCCTCCTCTAATCTCTCTTCATGGAATAATCATACATTTAATGAGCTGAAACAATGTAATTATGGAATTGGCACAACCATTCTTCCATTGATGCATTGTAATATGAAAAGTCCTATTAAAAGTGTAACGTTCCCTCTTGCACATTTTCACTCACTTGACATATTTCATCTCCATTCAATAAATCCCCTCACCATGTTTAAAAGGGCAATTAGAGGAACGGGTTAGTGAGCAGCAAAATATTCCCTCCACTTCCCCTTCACGATTCCTCTCCCTCCCTCTCTGTCTAACATCTTCTTCTTCCTGTCGTTTCATAAAACAAGCCGTGAGCCCATAAAAGTTTAGTTGTACAAACTCGCTCGTATCGCTGTGCCACAAATTGCGTTGCCATAAAGTGTAACGGTGATCCCGGCAGCGTAGAAAAGGTGAGCATTGACTCGCTCCCCATCAATAAAACATCCCAGAGTTTAAAGACATGTTGGATCTCTTGGGCTCATCGGCCCTCACAATCCATTATGGATCGCATCTTTTACTCGCAGACAAGCTGGGAAGAAACCAGGTCGCCACTTCTAATGACTTTTAAATTCAGAGTCACACATTTAGCATCACGAATGAGCTGTTTCTGATCATTTGTATCGAGGTTCATTCTGGGTTATGTGTTTCTCATCCGTGTTAATGTGGAAATCGTATAAAAGACAGCGATTAAAGATTTTTAAAAGTGGTTGAATTACTAATCAATAATGGTAAGGACATAGATACTGAGGCTGCGGCCACACGAGGACGAAAACGGTCGTTTGCGTTACTGTTTAGTGTCATATAGACCGTTGGGCCACACGAGGACGACCGAATACGGCACTAAACGACTGAGGAAACGATAACGGGTCCCAAGGTGGATAGAACGGCATACGCAACGCTCTGGGGGGTCCAACGGCTCCGTGTGTACGCCCTATACGATCATTTTCTGATAATGATGAGGCAACAGCCCCGCCCCTCCCCACCTCTGCTGCTCACCCCCGCGTCAAAGTAAACTGCACACTGAATTCAGATTATTTATCTTTCTCTCGATATGGACGCAAGTGAAGTCTAATCTGACAGGACGGAGACACCTCTCAAACTACCTACACTAGTTATACATATGTTTATTTTTACTGTCGGCCGGGTCACTCATTACTGGATCAGCTGCTGCATGAGACAGACACTGACGCTATCCGAAGAGAAGGAGGAAAAAGAAAGGCTCTGTGTATTTTATTATTATATTATATAGAGTCGTTATTCATTTGTTTTAAAGCTCAATAAATAACAAAGAAGACCTTTGACCGGCACTTTTATCATTTTGTCCGGAAGATTTAAACTTTAATACACGCTGACTGGCGAAAAACTCTGCCCGGTTCCCTCGGCCCCCACCGCGGAGAACAAACAGAAGGGCAACCATGACAACCATGCTTCTTCTCTGCTTTTGTGGAGGAAGTTACAGCGCCACGTACAGGCTCGGCATATGTACTGCAGCTTCTCCAGCGGTTGGAGCTAAACGGAGCGGTCTCGTGTGGGCAGACACTATCCGGATAATTATTGCGTGTGGACGGAAGCTTTTTTGCGATTGCGTTTGCGTTAATCCAATGCGTTTAGCCATTTTCGTCCTCGTGTGGCTGCAGCCTGAGTCTTGCTTGAAGATTAACTCAGTGGAGTAGAAAGGTTACAAATATTTGGTAGATAAACAATTTGACAACCTAACATTAATGCACACAATATTTTGTATTCCTGCCGAAATGTATTCCATATTGTATTCCTTCTTATTCCATTCCATTGCAATGTA
The DNA here is from genome assembly GCF_902827115.2 of Pseudochaenichthys georgianus. Taxonomy (NCBI): domain Eukaryota; kingdom Metazoa; phylum Chordata; class Actinopteri; order Perciformes; family Channichthyidae; genus Pseudochaenichthys; species Pseudochaenichthys georgianus. The sequence goes on along the minus strand of NC_047526.1, from coordinate 31,805,556 downwards.
AATATACTGTTATATTTTACTATATTTTTTATTATTTTTAATATTTTTCTACTTCTCTAACTGTGTTTTTAATTCTTGTATTTACGCATCAAGACACCAGGGGGGTATACTACGAAGCAGGATTTTCGCTTAGCCGGCTAAATTCAGGGAAAACTCCGGTCATCCGAAGCTGGTTCTCTTTTTAGCAGGCTAGATCTCCATGGTAATATATGCTAAGCAGCTAACCTGGTCGGGACCAGGTTAGGTTGCAGGCTAAGAGCTCAACTCAGTGAAAGCACCGCCTGCTGACCAATCAGAGCTCAGTGTGCAGAGTTTAAAGCGATCAAGTCATATCACAGGAGAAAGGAAATACAGAAAAGCTGCCGTTGCAGGAAAGACGGCCGGCAAAAATCACCGACTGTGTGAACGTGAACATTAATAGAATATCACCTCCATCTTCAGAGCAATCTGACTATTATAACATTAGCGTTAAGAAAGCTCTTAAATATCGGCCACAAAATAAGTAACCGGATCAGAGTACATTAAGTACAGTCCGCGGCATATCACTTCATAATGTATCATATATCTCCTGATCTGAGTCAGCTGAGCCGTATCTGGCCGTGCAACACTCACAGTGTCACATACTGTATGCAGAAGTATTATTTTAAGCAACACATTAAGTTGACGAAACACTCGAGACAAATGTAATTGAAGTCAGATCGTGTTTTAGACGGGCAGTGATATCATAAACCTGTTAATGTACGCATTCAAACACTTGTTCTGTTTCCAGCTGTATTCACCTTGCAGGTGCAGCTCTGTGGCTTTGATCCTGGATAAAGTGTAAGTCATGGATGTTTAAAGTTTAACTTCTTCATTTTTGACTAGTATTAAAGTTCACTTTTCATTCAGGAAGTATGACGCTGCGCTGTCAGTATGCTTCTCCATGTTTGTGATTGGTCGAATGCTCCAGATACCACCCCTTTCATGTGAACGCGCACCTAACTAGATAGGACACGGCTGGCTTGAGCGATCCACTTGATAACCCGCGTCGTAGTACAGTTTAGCGAGAGCGCGTATGTTTTGGATTAGACCAACCGGCTAACTCAAACATATCCAGGTTAGGTTGAACCAGGTTCGTAGTACAGGCCTCTGGTCTCAGACAGAGGGTGAAAACAGGTGCTGCAGCACAGGCAGTATGAGAAAAATAAAGAGCTTTTTGAACATTAAAGCATGGAGAAAGTAGAGACACTCTGTTGTGTCTCGTCAAATGTGTTAGTTATGTATTATGTCTGTTTATGTAGGTCATTTATCTCTAGTCAGTCTGTGTTTATTGTCATGTCTTGTTTTCTATTTCCTGTTTTATTTTGTACTCACCTCTTGTCTTTCATTTCAGACCCTGTTTCTTCCTCCCCTTGTGTGTTTTTCCCGCCATCGTCAGCGTCTGCCCCGCCCCCGATTGTTTCCACCTGTTCCCACTCACCTCATGATTAAATAGTCCTGTGTCTCCCCTGTTCTGTGTCAGTTCGTCTTGTTTGTTTCCCCGAATGGTTGTGCCAAGCCTCAGCTAAGAAAGGATCGCTTTCACTCATGGCAGGTTTTGTTTTGTTGTTAATTTTGTAGGCTTAAGTTTTTCTTAAGTTCTCTTTTTGTGAGCGCTTTTTGTTTATTCCAGTACCTACTCTGTTAAGAGGGATTACTAGTGATGGCAAAATGAAGCTTTGAATGAAGCATCGAACCACTTGGACAATTGTGTCGGAAATAGGTTCATTTCTCGAAGCTTCAGTTACAGCGACCTGTGGATTTAACCAGTGGCGTTTTCTCCCGGAGGCCGAGGGAAGCCAGGCTTCCCCTGTTTTTTTGGATTGTAGTTATAATTTTAATAAATAAATAAAAACACTTCGTTTAGTTTCGGAAATTCTTTGCTGTGTGTTGCTGCCGGCCCGTCTCTCCCCCATTCTCATTGAGTATTTTACAAAGAGTGAAACAGCGCCCCTCTAGATGTTATGGTGAAACAGTAGATTGCACTCTCTGTTGCGAGAGGAGGCCAGCCGAAATTGGCTTCCCTTGGTGAAAAAAAAATGGAGGGATTGACCAATCAGACGAGGCTCACGTCATGCCCCTGCCGACCTGTGATTGGTCAGGGCCATGCCAAGGGAAGCCAGAGGCGGCTGGCTTCCCTTGCCTCACAATCCAATCAAATCGCATCAACTTAGTGTTGCAGTGACGCGTCCTAAAACCCGGAAGTAAGCTGCGCTCGGTTTCCCTCTACAAAAAAGCAATGAGATTTCTCCATAGGATTTTGGAAAATAGCTCGAAATAAGGTCAGTGGAAAACGAACCTGTTAGATAAATGCACGTTTTGTTCAGTGGGATAATATCCACATGTCTACTTAAATCTAATCGATAGAAGATAGATAGCGTCACTGCACCACTCTCACCGCCGTTAGAAAGTAGCAAGCAAGTGCAATTATGGAGGGTGGAGATTTGGAGTATTTAATCAAAAATAATTGTACTAAACTTCCGCTACAGCAGCAACTAAAAATAAACAAAAATAAAATCTGATGACAGGCCGATGCCCAAACTGGAGCTGAGTACAGCGAGGAAAACATGAGCGAATCGGACGTAAAGCGTTAAAGGTCTCCTGATTTAGTTTGTGAATGAATGCTTATTAGAGTTTGGGCTGGAGAGTGCGTGCGGACCTGTCGGTTAGATAACAGGCGTGTGTAAGTCCTGCATCTGATACACATGTGTGTAAAATGATACCGGGTGCTGTAATCACTCATCTGGTTACGTTATTATATTGACCACCCCCCCCCGACCCAAAAGAAAGGACGTATTATTGGCTTCCCCTAATTTTCTCCCCACGCCACGCTACTGGATTTAACGTATCTTTGCATTGAAAAATATTCGATGCACACACACACTAAGACTGAATATCATGTTAGATTTGCAATTAAAGATTGATAATTGTGTGTATTGGGTTATTGAGAAGAGACTAGAGAGTGCTGGACATGTTTTTGGGAGGAGACGGCCTTTTATCAGTTATTAAAGTTGAAAAGCAATGATTAAAATACATCCATTCCTGGCTTTGAACCAACGGAGGACATCGCCGCATCCTGGCCGCCGGGTCGACCCACTGGGCTATCTATTCCTTAAAATATTGAACTGTTTTTATATTACTGATACTTGTCTTTTTGTTCACAACTTCTCCACATTTCGAAGTGTTTCCCGAGCCAGAACGACCTATCTTTCTTCCTGGCTTGCTCTATAATGATACTACAATTCAAATGCAATGCCAACAACAACTCAACAGCAACAACGCAAACTACGACAACCCACACATTGGCGGTCATAAAGTGTTGAAGCGCTCAAATTCGAAACTGTTTCAACCTGTCACCTGTCAGAATCGAGACGAGGCAGTGCATTGAATCCCGTGAATGGACCGCGAACCAGTCAAGTGATTCATTCAGGAAAGGAAGCAGTTGCTGCTTCGGACGTCACATGTCACGTGATTTGAAGCAAGCTTCGAAGCACTGCTTCTATGGAATAGGAAGTCCAGGGTTGAAGCTCCGTTCGAAGCTTCAGTGTCAAACTGCCATCACTAGGGATTACCTTATCTTTGGAATTAAAATGACATTTTGTAACATTCAAGACGTTGTCTCTGGGTCGTGCATTTGGGTTCATCCGTTTGTGTCGAGGTCCTGACACACTACATACAAATATGAACCTGTCCTCTTTAAGTGCAGCACTTATGTATACCAGTGTGTGTCTGCCATTTATTTTTAAGTTTAGCTTATTTCCATCCGTAAGAGGCAAACTCTTCCAACATGTCAAAGCTTTGATTAAAAGGGAGAATATAAACTTTATTTCTGCTCTTGACAATGCTTGAGACAATTCACTGGTTTCTAATGTGTTCTAAAACACAGCGTCAGTGTAACAAACCGCTGGCGTGTGTCCCATCCTCTCTGGTAAGTAACAAGTGAGACTTTAATCAAAGAGGTGCTCTGTGTGTTGACAGTGTAATGATACAGACACAGCTCTCGTAAAACTCCTGACACTGAAAGCACTTTGTTTTTCATTATACCCGTTTCAATGCTGCGCTCGTCTCCTTTCCTTTTTTCTTGATTTCCATTTGATGTCTATCTTTTTCTGCTTTTATATTCCCCTTTCCTTTGCTTTTATTTCCACCTTTTTCCTCTGATATTTTCTCTTCTCCTTGTTTGCTTTTCCTTCCCTTATTCACACACTTTTCTTCTTTGCTTTCCTTCCTAACTTCTTTCTCTCCTCTCCCTTTCCCTTTCCTACTGGTTAAGTTAGATCTAATCAACATGATCTTAACAGTATCGATCCTATTACAACACATCACATTTAATTTAATTAAGACTGGGTCTCGGGCATCATGTTAACAGGGTAATTCATTGCTTTTCCCCCCTATGTTTTGTATTTTAAATCTGTAGTCGCACTTCGTTGCGTTGTTAAACTTCCCATTCATCCTACTTGGTTTAATTCCATCTGCTGCATGTGAAATGTTCCCTTTAAAGGCAAAGCACATTTTCTTCCTCTAGTTCAGTGGCCACTGCAATGATTGGCAATTCATTTGTAATGAAAGGCATTCATGATAGTGCGTTGACTGACTGCCTCATTTCAGGAAGGATCGATACCGTGTTGAGACATCACCACCTTTCGCCACAGGCTGACATGAAGCCATGCAGACGGCAGCTGGTTATACAAACACGTTTAGTTGGTGGAGTTATTCAAAATGTTGAGATCCCTTGACATGCAGTCAGTTGTCACCAAAGTAAAATAAAAAAATAAAAGGAAATGTGTGCAAGTGTACAAAAATGTATATTTCTGTTACTGCCGATTTGCACACTGCACACTGCAAAGTTAGCTATCAGATATATTGAAGCTTTTTGGGAAAGTTTAAACTCTATGAACGGCAATGTACATGTAAGCAGTGTAGCAACTGTGTTTACTTATAGTCCTAATACCAAATCATTTTCTTGTGATGTCAAAAGTTACGTATGTACAGTATATAATAATAATAATAATTCCTTACATTTATTATAGCGCTTTTTCAATGACGCTTTTACATATACACACATTACACATATATCATACATGCAATGGTCAATAGCATGAAGGCTAGGCTAATTAGCCAAACAGGGTCACACATTTTAGGATTATATATAACACTCAGATTGTAGGGTGTTGAGGTCTCCATATTAGGTTGAATACATCAAAATAAAGTTAATTATAATCAAATATAATCAAATATATTCTTGTATAACCCACAATGACAATGCATTATATTTTATGTTTTTCTATAATCACAGTATATTCAAAACACAAGCGGTTGGTTAAGTTGAGTTTAGAATCCTGTTAGAGTTGATTGGTGCCACTTGTCTTCACTGTGCACAGGGAGGGGCCCTGCCTCATGGACACATACTGAGGCCCAAAATGTGTTGTTGCCATAGCCATAGAATATGTCTGGACAGGTCCAGTCCTGCACATCAGAGGCCATGCCCTGTTTGCACACATATGGGTATGGAGGAAGTGTCTTTAGGTTTTTCTATCCTGTTTGGGGATACAAACACGAGCTGAGCTGCTTAAGGTAAGATAGCACAACGGCCACACTCACACGTAGGTAGGGCCACATCTCATTACTGATATCAAAAATCCTTCGAGATCGCTTACACAGATTCAGCGGGTCGTCTGAATTGAAACAGCAGTTCATTGAACCTGGTTCTTCAGGAGTTAATAGAGGTGAGATCTTGCTGACGTTGGTGGATCTGAGCCAAGCATTAAGCGTACATGGACTCCATTAGGTCAATTAGTAGGTCTGAGTACTTTGCCGGGATACATTAACAGCCCTCCCGATTCCGACAAGGGTTAATATAATGCGCCAGACATCTTATAAGAAATATATCAAGTATGTTGCCATCAAGACAAATCAGAAGTCAGCTGCATACATTAAAAAGTCAGTTAGAAACAGCTAACATGGAGCTAACGTTAGCTTAAGTATCAAGCTACCAACATGTTATAAAATCGGCCAACAACAGGTAACATTCAGCATTTCAATTGATAGTTGGAAATGCATGAATGCGTGCTTTTGTCTCCCTCTGTCTGAATTCAAAGACCTAGTGTTTAAAATGTAGACTGTGAATATTCAGAAGTAGTGCTACCATTGTAAGCAACAACATAAACCTTTACGGTGCCATTTCAGTTAAGAATATACTGTATATCCTGAATGCTTTTAGGCAGGCAGCCATGATGCATTGTTCACTTGTCTGCTTGGTGAGTAATTGAGTAAACCAGATGATGGTGTGTAGTTGGCCTTGTGTCATGGGATTGTGGCCGCCCGTTTTGTTGAGTAAGCATCAGTGTCTCAGCTCAGCAGTTCCTTAAGCGCCAACGTTGTGCCAATTGGTTTACATTTCACTCACCTCATTGGTGGAGAGAACCGAGTCTTCATCCAGACTGAGAACGGCATCAGTGAGGATGACGTCGTGGGGGAAAAAACGACTGCTCATCGCCTGGAGAAACAGAAGGAAATCAGACAATATTATTATAAATCAACATTATTGTCCCATCAAAAGAGTTTTATGACAGTACTGGCATGTGGCATCACAACAACTGACCTGCATTTCTTTTTGTGTGATTTAGCTTAATTTGAATGTTTTTTTAAAATACTTTTTGGGTCATTTTATGCTTTTATATGAGTGATGACAAGAAACAAAAAAGAGGGGTCAGGCCTGGTCCGTTTTTAACCCAATATCCATGCTTTTCTTAGTCTAATTTGAAAGGTTATGGCAGTATGGAAAATAAAGGCAAAGAGAAAAGGCTAACGAGAAAATCTGTTTGTTTCACTCCCTGCGGTGTCTATCGATCTTTGAGCTGCACTAATGGGTTTCTTGTGAGTCTTTATCAATTCTCCGCCTCACAGAAAGTGTAGTAGACCTTCACCCATTGGCCAACAAGAGGGCTGATGATGCTGTTATTGACTTTTAATTAAGTGTGAATTATTGAGCTGTTGAGTAGAAGAGGAAGAAACTGATTTTAACAATTTGGAACTATCATTATCACACACACTCTGTATCACACTGGTTACTGTTTGCGATTCCTCTGATCATAATCATTTGATAAACTGTTCAGAATCAGAATCAGAATCAGAATACCTTTATTAGTCCCACAGAGGGGAACTTTGCAGCGTTACAGCAGGTTACAGCGTTACAGCAGCTGCTTCAGATATTCAGATTATAATATATTACAAAATGTATATCCGGAGAATCGGAGCAGCGGGAGCGGTACTGCAGTCGCTTTACCGCACCGTTGTGACGAAAAGGGAGCTGAGCCAGAAGGCAAAGCTCTCTGTCTACCGGGCCATTTTCGTTCCTACCCTCACCTATGGTCCTGAAGGATGGGTCATGACCGAAAGAACGAGATCGCGGATACAAGCGGTCGAGATGGGTTTCCTCCGCCGGGTGGCTGGTGTCTCCCTTAGGGATAAGGGAGAAGTTCGGTCATCAGGGAGGGACTCGGAGTTGAGCCGCTCCTCCTTCGCGTCGAAAGAAGCCAGTTGAGGTGGTTCGGGCACCTAGTTAGGATGCCACCTGGGCGCCTCCCTAGGGAGGTGTTCCAGGCACGTCCAGCTGGGAAGAGACCGAGGGGTAGACCTAGGACCAGGTGGAGGGATTATATCTCTTCGCTGGCCTGGGAGCGCCTTGGGATCCCCCAGTCAGAGCTGGTTGATGTCGCCAGGGAAAAGGAAGTTTGGGGCTCTCTGCTGGAACTGCTACCCCCGAGACCCGACCACGGATAAGCGGGAGAAGATGGATGGACAAAATATAATTCAACTAATAAATAAAGATTGGCATATCATGTTAGGTTAAGACTTCCAGTAGCAGAATACAAAGTAATTAAAATCAGCACCAACTTTACAATCTGTAATTATTATATAAATCTTAATCCCGAATTTTCATTTATTACACAGCTTAGTTGGATACTTGATTTTAATTTTCCAGTGACGTTTACAATTGAGTATTTCTCCATTTACTTACAAATCTGAGTACTTCTTATACCTCTGATGGGCAGTGGTTTGACGGGTTTAATTTCCGTCAACTGAGTCTAACGATATACATTTATGTTCTGTAATCAAATAATGATCCCAAATATGCAGCAGGTTTTATTTCAGGGTCCAGTTGATGTTGCTTTATTAGTAGTTGAGAATTCTCATTCACTGCTGACCTGAAGTTAAGCTATGCACTTCAACAATGTTAATGGCTGTCTTCTTTACAAGGTAAAATATGAAGTATGATCTCACTGTATCTCACATGTACAGTAGTTGTAACGGTCTGAATACATCTCCATTAAATTGGGAAGAAAACCTGTAAAATCGTAATTATCTTGGTTTAATGTAATCGAAATGGACCTTGATATTAACTACAGCAGTGACGCTTAACACAGATTTGATGTCTTAAATAAAGTCAATATAATTTACACCCGCAGGGGAAATATTAAGCAGCTTATTTGGCATTTCAGGTTAATGTCTCCATTTCAGCCTAATGAGCCGATGGATGCCGACTCATCGAGAAATGAGGCTTAACATCAAATTAATTTGAGCGCAAAACCCTTAAATTGTTTGGGAGTGCCACATAAAAATAAATGCATTAAATCAGTGCTTAGAGTGAGAACTCTTTTGGCAGATAATATATTTTATTTGGATGGATGCCATATAATCAGCAGGCAGGTAATTAGTTCAGTTAGGATGGTGGTCATGGTAGTGTAACAGTCCTCAGCTTTCCAAACCACGATCCATCCATCTTCTCCCGCTTATCCGCGACCCGCAATTACAAAACACCATTGCAGTGTAACTGGCTTAACTAAATGAGATACTTGCCGGATAATAAACTGCATTCAGGCTGGACTAATGATCTAAATACATATTTGTGGAATTTTTTTTTTTAAATGCCAATAACATTATCATTGGCCTGTTTTTTTCCTCCACTTTGGTCGAGATTGAAATATCTCAATAATTTTTGGATGCATTAACATGACATTTGGTACAGAAATCTTTTGTGTCCATATATGAATCCAAATTACTTTAATGATCTCCTTTATTGTCCTCAAGTAGCAAAGGTCGGGCAAAACTATTCACTTATTATTTGAAACAACAACATTTGGTCGAGACATTCACCTTTTACTCTGATGAAATGTAAATAACTTGGGTCATCCCTAACATTTCTGAGTGTCATCGTCAGGTCGAAACTCACATTTTTCCAACCATTATGTTTACAATGTGCAAACCTAATGACGTGCAAAGCAACTTTAGCAAATGTCTGCATGCTAAAACAATAAACTGTTTCAATGGAACAAATACCTTTTTTAACATCATAGCATGTACAAGTAGTGCAGAAATATGAACCTGAACATGAGTTCTACCTGTGCACATACAGACAGACACTGCCCCCCCCCCCCCCTCCCCCCCTCCCTCTGGCTGGTGTTGATGCTTTTCTGCCTCCGGACCGAGATAAGATCCCAGTTCAATGGTCTAAGCCTTATCTTAGTCGCCCTCCTTCCACCCATTTCCTCTCTTTATATTTGGCGTGACTCCTCTTACTTCAAGGGGAGTCTTTGGAGATATCCGTTCTATCTTAATGTCCCCGATTACTGCTGAGAGTCAAAGATCACACTCCTTGTTGTTAACCACCAACTATGTGTAATATGTGCAATATATATATACCGGTGTATGCCGTTAAAAACTGTGCAATATATACCTGGCTGCTATATCCTCAGAACTGTTACAGGATGTGTTTTTTGTAAATTGTGTATTTTTTATTATAATGTATTTGTATCTTTAATATTTTTTTTATGCATGCTACTTAAGTCAGTGGTTCCCAACCTGTGGGCCGCGGCCCCCTAGTGGTCCGCGAAAGCATTGCAAGTGGGCCGCCAAATAATTTGCAAAATATTATGATTTGTGTGGAAACATTTCATTATTAAGATTTTGAGATTTGAACCTATTTTCATTTCTTAATCCTCCTTAGCAACGGCCATTACAGTCCTTGACAGCGGTCTGTACTACTGGATTAACAACGTGTCACATGTTCTGAATTGACCAATCAGAATCTACTAAACCGTGTAATAAAAATGTCTGTTTGTTACTGATGGCCAGCTCCTTTTCTAATTACAGGGTGTCTGCAGGAATCCTGAAGTCAAATGTAAGACCTTTTTTAAGACCCTTCCCATACATTTTAAGACCTCATCGCCACTTGGAGTTCTAACCGGTTACCTTGGCGACACACTTTACCTCACATTGACTATATACAGTATTGATTGTCCTTCCTCCTTATCTTCCAACCATTTGGACGCAGACTTGCATTTCCCCATAACGATGTTGCTTAGCAACCGGCGTAAACGGACCGTCGCGCTATCAAGCAGTGAGCGTGCGCTGTCCTGTTCAGATGACGTCAAACCCAACGGGATGCCATCAATAAACCATTTCCCCTCTGTGGGACTCATACAGGTATTCTGATGCTGAGATCACATCTAAAACAAGTGAAACAACAACATTTGGAAACTGTGGTTGTTAATACAATACTCATCCTACTATAACTGGATGGACGATGTGAAAGTGTTTACAGTCAATACATTGGAAACTAAATTATATTTCGAGGTGAACACAAGACTATCAATTCACCCCTGCCCTGACCCTCTGTCCAATCACGCTTTGGCATATGGTCCAACTTCACCTTTGAACTCTTCATGTTAATGCTCCTTTGGTGTAATTGAAATGCACACTTAAGGGTTCAGGATCAATGCTGAAGATTTACTTATCAATATTACATTCTGGTTGTGATGGCAACACATGCGATACTGCGAGGTGATGGATGCAGGTGAGATACAGTCGACATATTAACAGTGATAGTGGGGAGACCTTCGATCATATTGATGTGAGGGTCTTAAATGCAAAGCAAGCAGGACCTAGCAAGGCCACGCGGAACGACCTGATCCGCATGATTCATATTTCCTGTGGACAATGAGGAGCTTCGACCCCTTCAAAATGCCCCCAGTGTAAACTACAGCTAAATGTTGGTTGTGTACAAATATTGACAGCAAACAAGAAAATGAAGGATCAGAAATATATGATATATCAGGATTATCATGTATTTTGTTCATAATTCATCTTTCAAAGCTTGTACATATATGTAAAGCAAGTTTAAAACTCAAGTGAAAACTGTCTTTTATGCAACCATCTCTAATGCCAGATTGGAAGAGTGGAAGCAAACAAAATCACAGTTTGGAGCCAAAAGCTTTCTGGTGGAGCGTATCCACTCAGCATCGCACTCACAACAAACAGTGAGTTACAGCTGCTGCGCTCCGTTGAGGCAGATTGGGGACTTTCTATGAGTGTGTGTGTGTGTGTGGCCTAGTATTACTATACTTGTGGGGACCTAAATCTGTTTACATAGTCACGTGTGGGGACTCGCCTCCCTTATGGGGACACATTGGAGGTGCCCATGAGAGGGATCATTCATTTTAGGGTGAAGACTTGGTTAGGGTTAGGCATGTGGTGGTTGTGGTTAAGGTTAGGATAAGTCTCCAGGAAATGCATGTAAGTCAATGTAATGTCCCCTGAAGTGATGTATACATGGTGTGTGTGTGTGTGTGGTTATTATGGTGGAAACAAACACAGAGAGTGTGTAGTGGGAAAACACTGAAGAGCATCTGTCTGGGCTCTACGACAATATACCACATGACTAATTATAGGACCATAGACGCTGTTGGGTACCGTCACACGCACGCACGCACGCGCACGCGCACACGCACACACACACACACACACACACACACACACACACACACACACACACACACACACACACACACACACACACTGCCTCGGAGACAGGTTTTATTGTCGCCAGTGGAAACATTGTTCCAGTGTTTCAATGGGGACACATTTACATGAAAACAAACAGTAGCAATTAGAAAGCAAAGCGTTGGGATTAGATGGCGAGATAAGAGGTTGGTGTGTGTGTGTGTGTGTGTGTGTGTGTGTGTGTGTGTTCAGTGAGGGAACAAATGAGAATGTGTTTATTTTTAGGAAGTAGCTCAATTGTTCAAACGAGAAACGCAAGACAATGGTAAGTGTTGCTAACAGTTTGAGTGCACACATTGAAAGTGCATGTTTGTTTCTCAGATTACTGCAAATGAGAAGAATCCCAACAAAGTCACACTGCTCGCTTCACTCTATTAGCTGACAATCAACAGTCATGTCGCTTAAATGTCACCATCAAGAGTCTATTTTAGAACTCAAACACGTTTTTTCCAGTTAAGTATCATTTTGAAATATTTGAGTATTTTAAAAAGGACATATTATGCTAATTTCCAGGTTCTTGCTTGTATTTTGGGACATGTCTCCATGCTTTAATGTTCAAAAAGCTGTTTATTGTTCTCATACTGCCTGTGCTGCAGCACCTCTTTTCACCCTCTGTCTGAAACCAGAGCCCAGTCTGCTCTGATTGGTTAGCTGAAGTTGTTATTGGTTACCCGTTTAGAGATGTCCCGCCCCTTCGTCTAACATGTATAATGTCTTGAAACGCTAGTGTTGCATAGTGTCATGTCACTATGTTAGGGAAGCAGAATAGGCCTCTGTTACATCTCTGCCAATTTCACTACATATCATTTTAAATTTTGTATTTAATGTGTTGTTTTTTTACATTTCAGGGCAACAAAAAAAGAGCAAAACATGTATAAACACTGTATATATATATACATTTATCTTTTTTTATGTTGACCTTTGGTTTGCCTTTCCATTACATATCTTAGCTGAAATCTACCTCGGTATGCAACACCCTCAAAACAGCTGATGTTTACATGCAAAGGTATATTTTAGTGACAGTACTGTTCAGTGCGTGTGATGTTCTTCACGATTGTATCACAGACGTGCACACATACACACATACTGCTTAAGATGTATGTTCCTCACTAAACTGCTGTGTATTATTTAGAAAGCACTAGAAGCCCAGGTGTTTAATTGCCTAGAAACTCTGGCCTTGGCGCCTTTTGAGAAAAACCTGTTTTATAAAAGGCGAGATAAATATCTTCACTTCTATGCAACAAAAGTATCTTTTCATACATAATAGATGCAAAAAGCCGGCAGCTGTTACCTTGGTCTGTCCTTCGATGACAGTGAGAGGCACGCTGGTGGAGGGCCACTTGTTCCGGGGAGGTAAAGGCTTCTCGCAGTTCCATAAAACCACAATCTGTACGGAGAAAGAGCGCAGAGTCAGGACCAAGTGTATTGTCATGCATATCAGTATGCATGAGTTTCTGCATATGCTTTTTTCTAATGCTTATTTTCATCTTAAAGAAGCATCAAACATCAGGATGCTAAATACACCGACGGACATTCGCGGACCCGCCAGCAGCGTCAGTTTCCCATACCCGCCAGCAGCAGGGGAAACTGACGCTGCTGGCGGGTCCGCGAATGTCCGTCGAATATCCAACCTAAGACTAAATTCGCCGGTAATACAACGAGTGAATAATTTATCTGTATGTTTTAACCGCTTTGAAACAGGATATGGTATATGGAGTGTTTTTAATTATAATCTTAAAGGTAGGATATGTACGTTTGAGAAACCGGCTCGAGATACACTTGTTATATTCCATGGAATGCTCTTAACATCCCGATAGCAATGAATATCTGAAGTGCTTTGACAAAAAAATCCATAAAAAGATTTCATCTGTAGAAGCCGTAATACTGTAAAAAGTACCTACCTGCCTGTCAGCCTTCCATCGGGGCACACACTTATCTCGTGCCCTCATTGGTCATGTGCGCGTTCGTGTGTGTTGGAGGAGGGGCTCTATACGGAAGTGGCAGATTTTCTCCGGTTGTGTATTTTCAAATTTGAACGCACTCGAGCCGGTTTCTCAAACTTACCTACCCCACCTTTAAGGTAGCCTACATAATTCAATAAATCACATATTTGTATAAGCTGTCCCACTACTTTCCAGTAAGTATAACAGTTAGCATCTTGGGTACCAGTCATGTATATTAAAAAGCACAGAGGTCAAGTTAGTGTGGGTATTAGAAAACACAATGTTAGCAGTATGGCGGAGTAAGAACAACACAGGATATTTCAATAAAAAGTCAGTTAATTCCACATAAATATGAGAATAAAGCAGTATTGTTAGGAGGAAAAAGTTCCCTCTGTTGATAGGATTAAGCATGCATGCATGTTGACATTTTCTTGACTTTCTTTTCAAATTGTGTTCCCTTTCCCATGACTGGTTTCTGCACACTCTATCATCCTCGTTTTGAGTTTCATTTCATTATCCTTCACCACATAATCAGCTTTATGTTGAATCATCAGGCCATCCAAAGGCCTGCAGTACACAGTCAATGGCGACAGACTGCTCTCAGGATAATGGGTCTTCCATTTTAAAACGTTATTCTTGAAATAACAGTGTTTTTTTCAGTGGCATTCTGTTGTGTTTAAATATCCACCCATGACATTTTATAGGTAGATGTTGAAAAAGGAAAACAGAAGAAGGAAGAATAAAAAAGATATTGAAGTGAAGTGACTGTTATTTTGTATATATTGATTGTTGTGCTTTTATTAATGTCTTAAATGTGTGCATATGTATACATGTGTCTGTTGATTGTGTATATTACATATTTTGTATATATATTTGTATGTTTTGTATTCGGGATTGTGGGAAACGGTATTTCGATCTCTCTCTGTACACACAAACTGAAAGATTTCCAATAAAGTTTACTTTGAATAAGGAGCCGTATAGGAGAAGAGGAAGCTGGGGGGAAAGGTGCTAACTAAAACACGAGACAGTTACAAGTGATGCGTTTCTCTCATACAATAGTACCACCTCTTGATATGGTGCTTTGACAGCTCATATGAAATACTGTTAAGTAAGCCTGAAGCGGCATCAGATCCCAGCAGGATGTAGACACACTCTCCTACCTGTGCACAGAACTTGGACTTGGCTACGGCGATGATGAGCTTCACCACGGGGGAGATCTGGGCCTGAAGAGGAGTCACCGCGTGGATCACAGCTGTGAACTGCTGCCACGGGCTCTTACCTGCACACCAGAGAGGGCACACGTACACACATCCTTTACTCAAGTAGAAGTACAGACACTCGTGTTTAAAAATACTCTGGTGAAAGTAGAAGTACTGACTAAAAGAAGTATGGGCTTTGAAATGTACTTCAGTAAAAAGTACCCATAACTAGCAGCTGTTTTAAAGAGTACCTGACCTCCCTTTATATTAATAGAACAATAATGTCATTGTTAGCTAATGAGTGTTTCCATGCTGACCAACGGCAACATGACAACGTTTCCATTGGTCCCTCTTCTTTAGAGAAGAGCAGGAAGTGATGGATACACGGATCGTGTTCCAATCAATAGGCACGCAATGACTCTAAAGAATAATGACCACGCACCAACACACATTCAGACTAAAGGAACCAGCTGTTTGGGAAATGAGAGAAGTAGAAAGTACAGGTATTTGAGTTCAACATGTAAGAAGTAGAAAGTACAGGTATTTGAGTTCAACATGTAAGAAGTAGAAAGTACAGGTATTTGAGTTCAACATGTGAGAAGTAGAAAGTACAGGTATTTGAGTTCAACATGTAAGAAGTAGAAAGTACAGGTATTTGAGTTCAACATGTAAGAAGTAGAAAGTACAGGTATTTGAGTTCAACATGTAAGAAGTAGAAAGGTATTTGGGTTCAACATGTAAGAAGTAGAAAGTACAGGTATTTGTGTTCAACATGTAAGAAGTAGAAAGTACAGGTATTTGAGTTCAACATGTAAGAAGTAGAAAGGTATTTGAGTTCAACATGTAAGAAGTAGAAAGTACAGGTATTTGTGTTCAACATGTAAGAAGTAGAAAGTGCAGGTATTTGTGTTCAACATGTAAGAAGTAGAAAGTACAGGTATTTGTGTTCAACATGTAAGAAGTAGAAAGTACAGGTATTTGGGTTCAACATGTAAGAAGTAGAAAGTACAGGTATTTGGGTTCAACATGTAAGAAGTAGAAAGTACAGGTATTTGGGTTCAATGTAAGACGAACAAGGTTAACTAGGTTAATGGTGACTGCTGTAAGGATATCAAACTACCCCAGTGCACATCTTTACAAGTGTAAACGTCCAAACATGTGTGTGCGTGTTTTCCATCTGGCCTACAGCCATCAGTTCACTCTGCTGGTCGGGTGAAACACGGAGACTAGCAGAGCGAGCAGGTGAACACATCCAGCTGACACACACACACACACACACACACACACACACACACACACACACACACACACACACACACACACACACACACACACACACACACACACACACACACACACACACACACACACACACACACACACACACACACACACACACACACACACACACACACAGACACACACACAGGTCTCCATAAAGCTCCATGGTGGTCCGTGCTGCTCCCATCATCAATCTTTCTGACAGGGCATACACTCCCCATGACTGAGCACGAGTAAACACGTCCACACCGTTCGCGTTGACTGACTTATTTAGGGAATTAGGGATCTTGCCGATTTGTTCATATAACAAGTAGTTGTATTTTCTACAACCTCACACTGAAAGAGGCTCTTGTACGTTTTGTTTTCCTTGCATTTATTGGGGCAGACACATGAACTACACAGGACCAAATAAGTTTTGTAGCAGAACCACATTTTAAATCACTTCCTGGATAAACGATCCCCAGTATACGGTGCGATGGGAAATGAGGAAAGGTATTCCCCCCGTGGCAAGAAACTTATCAATATCATAAAGCATTGGCTTCTACGATTTCATTTTCTCAATATATTTTCTGTTCCACAAAAAAAACGAGTCGAATAGAAAAGCCCATGAAGGCATGTCACGTGACGTACATGCAAATAAATAGTTCATAATATAATTAGATGAAGGTGTTTTGATTTTGTATAAAGAATTCTGTTCATGCCCAGTGAAACAATGACGACATTAGCACACACTGATTTAATTGAGTAAAGATCACGCAGCCCTCGCTGCATGCTGAGTGACGGATTATTATTCAGATTGGAAAACAAATCATGTATATGTAGTTTATTAGAGATATCCCAACAGTTCAATTAACTGTGCTGCAGGTTTTAGAGTACAGGTTTATTATGAGATGACTATTTGCATCACACAGATTGCATGGAGATAACAGTAAGCAATGGGACTTAAGGGAAAAGTATTTAGGTTTCCTAATCATATTACGACATATCTGAAACTAGGACAAACTATTCAAAGATGGTGACATGACGCACAACACATCGCCTTATAGGTGATATGGCAGATCTATTAGCAAACAGTTGCCTATATTTTACACATCCAGAGCAACATTGGCCTTTACTTGGAGTTGTGGTTGTTCTATTTTAATTTTAAAGTCCTTTATTAAAGGTAGGGTAGGTAAGAATGGAGAAACCAGCTCGAGTGCGCTAGAATTTGAAAGTTCCTTCAGACTTCCTCACAGAGCCCCTCCTCCAACACACACGAACGACCAATGAGGGCACGAGATAAGTTTGTGCCCAGATGGAGGGCTGACAGGCAGGTAGGCCATCCAATTACTTTAGCCGGGCCGAGGCAGATGATTGGTCGAGCTTTTTACAGCGCCACGGCTTCCACAGATGACATTTTTTTATGTATTTATTGTCAAAGCATTTCATGTATTCATTGCTATCGGGATGTTAAGATCATTCCATGGAATATAACAAAACGTTTTCCTGAAGTGAATTACCTCCCCCACCTTTAATGTTTATTTTAACTCTGCTTTGGTCTCCTCCAACACCTGAGGGAAATATTAGGCAGTTTATATTTTTTGCTTTAAAAAAAAAAACCGAAGACACCCTATTATTTATTTCATGAAATACCAATAAGTTAATGCTTATAAAGTTCGATAACATAACTGACAATTTCCCATTTATGTATTTAAAAAACAAGCTGACGTTAACACACATCTGAGGGGAAGAAGGGCTACGATGTAGGTCACAAAATAAATTAAATTGCTGTGATATAACACAAAACCCAAACAAATGACCCTCAGAATACACAGTGACCTCGGGTGGACACACACAGCCCCGCTGACTGCAGGCACATGGCATGCCAAGTGGTAACGGGAATAAGGGAATACACACATCCTCATGGCTAAGTGGAGCCAGAGTGCTCTTTAGTGTTGCTCTATCCATCTCTCTGACACCGGCCCCCTGACCGGCCATCTCAGGTGGGCTTAGTGGTATTTATGGAAGCGCCCTTGAGGGGTCAAATAAAAAGGCTCAGTCCTTCTGTTTCATCTGAGAGTTCTAACTTTTTATTATATGACATATATATATAGAGCAATAATTGCACTAAACTCCAGCTTGCACACAATATATATATATTTTTAATACATATTCCTGCACTTTAACTTCATCTGCATATTGAAGTATGAATGTTGTCTTCTCCTGAATGTTGTACTGTACGTCTCTTGTTTGTCTTTTTGATGGCACCTTAATAAAAGGAGTAGCTCTACTCATCTCATTGTACCACCTGTATCATGACAATAAAGGATTCTATTCTATTCTATATGTATTTTATCCCAGGCAAATTGTTACACCGATTATAACAAGGTATTTGTTATGATACAAAGAAAGGTGCTGATGCCAACACTCGTACTTACTGAGGGTCTTACAAAACTGCCTTATTACTGGGAAGTGTAGCACCCGGGATTTTAAAGTAGTGGGAGTCTATACATAGTTGCTTCAGCAGCATTGATTCTGGGCGGCTCACACCTCGTGATAGAGGTCACACATGGGTCATAAGTCAGGTGGGTGGGGGGCACGTACAAAGGCTCAGTCCTTCTGTTTCATCTGCATTTTCTTGAGCAGAGTTGTGCCTTTTGAACTTTTTATTATATTACATATGTTTATTTTATCACAGGCAAATTGTTCCACTCTTTCGAACAAGGTATTTGGTATGAAACACAATAACGGAGACATTACTTGATGCTAACACTCGTACTTACTGAGGGTACTGTAGCACCCGGCATTTTAAAGTAGTAGGATTCTGTACATAGTGTAGTTGCTTCAGCAGCATTGAGTGGTTCACAGCTTGTGATAGAGGTCACACGTGGGTCATAAGTCCACACGGAGGTCATATCAGAGTAGTAACACTCGCATGAACCAAGGTGTGAACGTGTCTTAAGCTGCGTGCAAAGAGAAATATGGATCGGGGCGTTGTAAGTGCTAAGTTACATTTTCTTCTTCAGTAAAAAGCGAGGGCCCGGTGAGGAGACAGCTTCCTGTATTGTTGCAACTGTCTGCAGAAAAGATTCAGTATCTTATTGCACCTCTTTCAAACCTTAAAACAAGGAGCCCATAACGCACTTAAGAGATATTCTGTGTTATCAAAAGCAATTAAGGTCACATGTGGCTCATAAGTCCACCAGGCTGTCATATCAAATGTAACATAAACTGCCTGTTGACTGACGCATTGTGGCATTGTAAACGGTTGTTAAGGATACACAAATATGTCAAATCTAGTAAGTACACACTTTTCTGTCTTTTTGTCAAATGCTTTACTCAAGTGTCCCCGTCTTATTTGTCTTTACTCTATTACATCTGGTGGTGTTTCTATATGAGTATTGTAGAGGACACTAAGCTGCTGAACCGTGAAACAAGTAGCACATGGTCTTTATACATTATTAAAGAGATAGTGTGTGAGAGCAAAAGCCAAGAAACCGATGATCCAAACTAAACGTGATGTCTTCCTGAGACATCTTCCCTGTCACTCTGCTCTGAATGTTAGGGTTGAGTGAAGCGGGCTGGACCCACATGCAGATTTCAACGACAAAATACCTTTATTCTGTAACCCATCAAATAATGCAGTTTTTCACCTTGTAATACACAGCAGCTCCCACTTGGGGCAGTGGTGGGGCAGCAGAGTCTGCATATGAGGGAGGAGAGGAAGAGCAGGCCAGATGTGGTTGTTAATGAGGCTCAATGAGTGGCAGCTGGGTGTGTGGGTAAGAGTGTGGGCAGTGTTCGAATTGTTTGATGATGTGTTTTTCTGATGCTGCGGGGAACCAGCAACTTCCAGAACCGACGAAAATTTTTGGAGCTGCAGTTTTTGTCTTTTCCTCACCAGAGAAAGGATTATAAAGGATTCCACTCTCCAGAGAAAGGATTATAAAGGATTCCACTCTCCAGAGAAAGGACTGATGGTCATTGGATCACCAGAGAGAGAAACTACAGACTACCCGGGTTCGATTATTGTTCTGTTGTCCATGACAGCAGATTGGGTTTCACTGGGGTGGATGAGGGGTTTGTGAAAGTGTTGTATGAATGTTTTAATAAAATGCCGGCTATATTAATTTAATATTGTTGTTTTTTT
Source organism: Pseudochaenichthys georgianus (assembly GCF_902827115.2). Classification (NCBI taxonomy): domain Eukaryota; kingdom Metazoa; phylum Chordata; class Actinopteri; order Perciformes; family Channichthyidae; genus Pseudochaenichthys; species Pseudochaenichthys georgianus. Next base: position 31,785,145 of record NC_047526.1, on the reverse strand, counting down.
AATATTGTCTTCTACTCCTCATTGAAAGCAACCTAGTACATAGAAGTGTTACAATTCCAAGGCCAACGCGCAAGAAACAGAACACTACCCCGTGACACAGACAAACCAGAACTTAAATACACACAAGACTAATCACACAAACAAGACACCGGTGAGGAGGGAGGAGAAAACACAGGGCACCAGGTGAACACAATCGGGTCATCAGACAGGAGGGGAAGCGACAGGCAAGACAGGGGGTGAAGACTTTTCAAAATAAAACATGAAACCCAAGACACAACAGACAGACAGATCGAGACACGGAAAATATGATTTTATCGGGAATTTTAACTGCCAAATGTCACTAGACGGGTAACCTCAATATGTCTGTGGCACCAATGACCTCTGAGAAAAACCTAAAGCATGTCGACATGTCAGAGTCGAGGCACAACATACCAATATGAACCTGATGAGTATAATACGGCCCCTTTAACACATTATCTAAAAGAGAATCGATTAGTATATCTAAAATAAGCATTTCTTTCTGACTTGTTCTTTGACCTCTCCTCTTTTAAAGTCTTAACGGGCTTTGTACAGCTCCAGCTCCAGCATACTGTCGCAACTTTTTTTTGCGTGTTTTATACAACCTAAAGTAGCTCCACATCACAGCACTCCACAAACCAAAGTGAAGATGTAACTAGAGCCGTCAAATCGTGATATTCTTACAGCTCCTGAGGTCACTGCGTGCGAGCAGTAAGTCAAACTTTTACCAGGCAGAAGCTGCGACTGCTTTGCCATCAAAAGTTATGGGAAGGTAGTCGAGTGAGGCCGCATACACACGGCATCGACGACAAGTTATTCCCCGAGCAGCAGCACAGGAGATGGCAGCCGCTAAAATAGAGATTTACTGCAGAGGCATAAACCCAACTGCCCAATCTTTCCTTCTCCCCCGATCCCTCGCTTCTTTCTTCCTTCTAACCCTTGGGTCCACAATTCCTCCGAGAAAAACAACACACACACACACACAACACACACACACACACACACACACACACACACACACACACACACACACACACACACACACACACACACACACACACACACACACACACACACACACACCACACACACACACACACACACACACACACACACACACACACAAAACTTTCTGTGCACTCTTTGCATGCAGCTTGCAGTTTCCGAACTCTGCTTCGACAACACTCTTATATTTAAATACATTCTTGATCCTTTTGCGTATCTCTATCTCAGTTATGCAATCTTTACAACAAGGTCAGCCTTCACATTGGCTGCTTTTATGTTTGCTGACTTGTGAACAACCAGCAAACAGCAGCCTTGTCTCTGATATGTTTGTCTTTTGTCTCGAGATCAGGGTTGTCAGAGCAGCCAACAGCTTCCGGGCAGAATCAACAGTTCACTTGGAATACATTAAAAAGAAAACTGGAAGAATTTCAACTAAATGAACAGAAAAATCCAAGGAGGAACGCATCAGAAACTGACAGGTGTTCGCTGGCAAGAGCAGCGGAGGAACATCGCCATTTTTCAAATGTGGTTTTGGCTCAACGTCTACACTGTGCAGGCATAGCGGCATCTTAAAAGGAAAGCAAATGGTGCCAAACGTTTGGTGAGCTTCATTCTTCCTTTCTGCCAATTTTTGATTAGATTGGAGAATGGGCATTACTAAAGTAGCTGCTAGCCTTTCTCGTTGCAATGTACAAAGCACAGTCATCATGTTATTTATTGTATATAGAGGAAACTGTTAATCGTAATGACTCACAGGCAAAAGGGACAATAAGAAGAGTTTTTAATTATGTTTTCCAAGGAGATACGTTTTTTCCGGTAGATTTTCGATTTTGGACACGTTTATGATACACAACTTTTTTTGTACAGCAAGATAATCTCCACACATTTGAAGCAAAAAGCTAACGTTAGGCTATGACAGGCTAACTACATCACGGTCACACGACTTCAAGTCACAGCCGCTATGCTAACGGCGGCTGCTGTAAACGTTGTTCGGCGTGATGAGGTTTAGTGGTTTATTTAGTCACTCGTTAGAAAGCAATGTTTTGACGACACATAAAAGCTTCTGACTTTTACCAGTGGGGTGTTTACTGACTGATGTGATGAAGATTTTACTTGGAAATCTCATAAGCTTGTTTTGCCGAAGGAACCAAAGTGGTAAAATGTCAGGTTTCAAAAGACTCATTCCTGCACCACTCTATAAGGGGTCCATAAGGTCGGATAAAAGGTTTTGGTGAAAGTACCAAAAACAATTAAGACCAATCTCCTAAAGGTCACCTATTATGAGTAAAGAGACTCTGAAAGTTTCAGGAACAAAGATTTTCTCTCTTTTTGATCCATTTCTATAAAAACCTGTCTGAAAATGAGCTGATCAGATTTTGGCCACTTTGTGATGTCATAACGATGTGTTGGCTTGGTAACCATTAGCCAATCAGCAACCAAGGTAACCCCCCCCCCCCCCCCCCCTTATCACCTGAATCTCCTCTAGAGCACCATTGTGTTCTTTGTAACCAAATCTCTCTCAGAGGGGCGTGGGGAGGGGCTCCTTGTCTTCATCTAAAGTAACAGACAGAGAATCAGCACTTTTGAAACAGGGCTGAAACAGAGGGGATTATGGGTAATGCTGCAATGATCTGTTTGGTGTTTGGAGCCAATCAGAGACATGTTCTGTATATATCTGAGAGCTATAATATATTGATGGAAAACAGTATAATTAAGAGTTTATCGCCGGCCACTAGAGGGCAGCGTCACTGCTGTCGCTGTCCGGATATGCCGTGCTCTGACCCGGTAGTGCCGAGCGGCCATTTTAGTTCAAATATTGTTCATTCACTCCGCCTCGAGTTGAGACGTTCATCCACTCATTCATGTAAGATTGTTTCCACTATTGTTTGGTGTGTCTTTACTCTATGTAATTGAATATATGTGTATTGGTCATGACATGCATGTATCTAGTACTTTGTCAGCTTATCTTGCTGCATTGCTCTGTTTCAGGGTGTCGTCATCCTTGTCATTAAAGTACCGAAACTGACATTGAGGAGTGTGTTTCTTCAATAATAGGGGATCTTTAATATGACCAGATGAACACTTACCCAGTATGGCATAGTAAAAAGGGAACTGGGCGGGGTCAGATGAGTACTGGGGGAGAGCATGGAGACCACCAGGAAGGGAATTCCACAGCAACCTGTTTCTGGAGACATGGGAGTCCACACGGTCCTGGATGATCTGGAGGGAAGAGACGGAGGAAGTACAGAAACAAGAGGAAGAGGAGAAGAAAGGAAGCATGGGAGGGAAAAACAGAATGAAAAACACAAAAGAAGATAATAGGAAACAGAAATAAGTGAGAAAGAAGGAAGAGGAATCATGAGTGAAGAGAGGTGAAGATATGAAGTGTGACGAGGACAAAAAAAGACATGTGATTAGTTCATTAATTTTCCTCTGCGTAATTGTCTCCTACTTATAAAGGCAGGGCTTGACAGAGTGTGCAAGAAAACCATGTGTCTCAAAATTAGGAACATTTCAATGTTTTTAATTGAAAGATATTCCTTTATCGATTTGGAAAAACCTCCTGCTTCTTAAAGGGGACCCATCATGAAAAATGCACTTTGTGATGTCTTTTATACATCAATATGTGTCCCCGGTGCGTCGGGGAACTCACGCAGCGTCAGAAAATAAAACCCTCTCTCTTTTCCTCCGTACCCAAATCTTTTAAAAACAGGAGAACAACGAGCAGATACAGATTCGCTGCCGATCTGACGTCAAATCGGCAGCGGACCCACAGAAAATTGCTATCAGAAACAATGTGTTTTGAACGTAATCTCGTCTTTGTTTACATTAGCATCGCTAACACTCAGAGCTAACCTGTACTGGAGAGCACATCTGTATATAAAAAGGAACTCACCTTGTGATAAACCCGCAAGAGAAAAAGCATTTGAGCTCCATACTATTTCAGAAATAATCCTTGATGTGGTTTAGAACAGGATGGCGTTTTATCACAGCAGAATTGAACTTTATCTCCGATTCTGATCAGGCATTAGCTCCGCCTCCTCTTTTTCAAGCTAAGGACCCAAAATCCGCGTTTCTCTAACAGGGCTGCAAAAGAGGAGTATGAGGCATGGCTACAACGGGTGAACTGTTTGGTATTTTAAGCAAAACACTTCACAGTCATGTTTTGCATAGATGAGAGTAACACCTACGTCACTTCCGGGGAAAAAATAAGGCCCCGCCCACTTTTGGGGGAAACCAACGCTGTGATTTGAACGGCGGTCAATACAAATTCTGAAGTTTTTGCCAATCCGATCAAATTTTTTCTAAAACCGTCGATTTTTGGATCTTCAAAGAGCTCGATCACGATGGCCAGTCAGGCAAACAATTACATTCGATCATTGGTAATCGGCAATCGGTCTTGATATATGGTTAAATTAAAATCAGTAGGAGAGGCTGTAATTTCTCCAGCTGTTACTCTCATGAGCGAGGCAGAACATAATAGTTTTATCATGCCAAAAAGCTGCTGTGTACCTCAAACATTAAAAATAATCCAGAGTTCAGTGTTTCTGTTCTTCCTCTAAGAAGAAAGGACAGTGAAAGAAGAGCTCTGTGGCTTCAGGCTCGATCGCCGTTCAAATGACAGCGTTGTTTCCCCCAAAAGTGGGAGGGGCCGTAAAGTGACGTAGATGTTACACTCATCTATGAAAATCGATAGCCTATTGCTATATTCAACCATATATCGAGCCTGATCGTCGATTTCTAATGGCTTAATGCAGTTGTTTGCCTGTCTGGCCATTGGAATCGGGCTCTAAGAAGATCAGAACATCTCCAGTTTTCTTAAATTTCTGATCGGATTGGCAAAAACTTCAGAATTTGTATTGACCGCCGTTCAACTGACAGCGTTGTTTTCCCCCAAAAGTGGGCGGGCCGTTATTTTTGCCCGGAAGTGACGCATTTGTTACCCTCATCTATAGGTATGGCCCTACAATATATTTTTCTTAACTTTAAGCTAGTTAACATTTTATGAGACTTAAAAAAAAAAAAAAAAAATCGTTTTGTTAATACATGAAACAAATCCTGTTTAACTGGAAAGCAAATTCACATGTAAAGTAATTTAGGAATAAACAAAGCTGAAGAATGAATAACATCACTCTATTTCAATCTGTTCTCATGATGTTCGATCGAGCAACCATACATTGTCCATTCAAGCACAAGAAACTTCATATTGCAAATTCACGTGAACACATGCTTCCTCAATATGGCCTCTTTGCACTTTCCCCCTCTGACTATAGACATGTGATAACATTTGGAAATAAAAGCAAACGGCAGTTTAGCTGCAGCCGCTCGGGGACAGACCTCAGACACTTGCTTCACTTGGGGCAACAACTTGCTCCCAACACGAGGAGTCCATTAGTTATTTAGCTAATATCTTCCATCCAACGTGCGACCAAAGGTCAGGGTCCTCAGAGTGTTTTAAGTCTTCAGGGGGTTTTGAGGAAGACCACTGGTCTCTAAACACAATAACACGTCTGGTTCCAGTGAAGTTCAGCTACAAAAATGTCACTTTTTTAACTTAATTATACTGGAGTTTCATTATTAGTCGATAACGTTGTATGACAAATTACGTTGTTTATAATGACGTTGTTTGACAACTTATAGTATGATTTTAGGACTGCTCACAGCAGTGGAGGTCTATCAACGTATTACAAATATTTGCCCTTTTACCTGTTTTTAGTCAATTCCATATAATCATAGGAGATATAATGATATATGGGACCTTAGGAAGTTAATTACCTTGTGACCTTCAAAAGAAAATTACCTGCCAACTCCTGTATACAAAATACTTCTTTATTTTGAACGCTCTTATAAAGACCAGCAGGCCAAATCATTAGCCCGTGAACCACATACCTGAACGAAAGAAGCTGTTGATTTATGTATTTTAGGTATGAAATGGTTAAAATGGACCAATTTGGAAATGTGTAAAGCATTCAAAGGTAACATAATGCTCATCTATATTTAAATTTCAATGGTTATTGAGTAATTGATATCCATTATAGCTACAAAGACTACTTCAACTTGAACACGTTGAATAAATAAGATAGTAACATTCACTCCAACATATAAGTATAGGATACTCGCCATTCTCTTTTGTCGTCAACTGATCTGTGGACAATTGGCACACAAGCCAGCTGTTAGCACACACACACACACACACACACACACACACACACACACACACACACACACACACACACACACACGCACACACACACACGCACGCACGCACGCACGCACGCACGCACACACACACACACACACACACACACACACACCTCGTGACACCGAATGCCAGCCTCTCAGTATGTGGGCCACTACAGTTATCAATAACGCCTCATTTCACCCATTTAGCCCGGTGGCGTGCTGGCTCTGAGTTTTTAGCACATCTGCACGGCTGTCAGTGGGCTTCTGTCTAATTTCATACCCTGCTACCTCTGGGCATCACTGGTGTCACTGAGGTGTTGTTTGTGCAGTGATTTTAGGGGGAAATATGCTGCAATTTGCCTTAATTGTATTATTAAAATGCTTTTTCTCTTGCGGGTTTACTACAAGGTCACTTCCTTTTTCTATATCCTGCTTCTTTCCACATACTCTCTCCGGTACAGGTTAGCTCTGAGTGTTAGCGATGCTTGCTAATGTAAACCAAGAACATATTACGACCAAAACAGTCGGGCGTTGTTTCTGATAGCGACATTTCTGATAGTGATCCACATTTCCGATATTACGCCATATGGGACGCAAATCTGGATCAGCTCCGTTGTCGCCCCGTTTTTAGAGTTTTTTATGTATAAAAGACATCAAAAAGTGCATTTTGCATGATAGGTGTCCTTTAAGCCAAGATACATTTTAATATCACACATGTAGAAACCAAAAGCTTCATGCAAACACAATAGACATACCAACAAATATGGGATGAACACAATTAAATACATGTTATGCATGGTAAGCTAAACAACCAAATCTGTACTTTACTGAACGCAAGAAATTCAGCTTTTGTTCAACAGTGTGGTGAAAAAATAAACCGTATACATGTTTATTTTTTTATTTCTCTACATTTAGTTGCCTATATTTGGTATATCTGTATCCCTTAGCATTTATCGTACATTGATTTTCCTAAAAAATTCCAAATTTGAAGTAGTAAAATACACGCAGTCTGTCAGTCGGGCTTGTACTGTTTTACCCTTAAGACCAGTATGTAAGAACACTTTTGTTTATTGACCCTATGACCTGAGCTACTGTATTCAAGCATTCAACATTATCCTGCAATACCACCAGATGGACCGAGTTGCCAATGTTAAGCAAAAGTTAAATGGACTCACTTTAAATCGTGAAGCATAATTATGGAGCACAGACTTTGAGATGAGCAATTTAAAGGTCAAATGAATGTTTCGAAACATTTAAAAAAGCTTTACCTTTGCAATTAAGGCCAATTAAAGAAACTGTGCTTTCCATCTCTAAGTGAAGTTCATCTACTGTGGTGGAAACAACCTTGAATCATGCACTTTTCCACTATTTTCACTATTTCAGGCAGAATACATTGAATTTAAAGTGTGTGTTGATAGAGTGCCACAGTGACGAGTCCTAAAACCCGGAAGTAAGTTAGCATTTTACCACTTCCGGTTCCCTCGTCTCCGAGCCAATGGGATCTCTCCATAGGGTTTTGGAAAATATCTGGAACTAAGGTCGGTGGTTGAGACGCATTGAAGAGACGGATCACGTTTTGTTCTACGACATTAAATCCATCAGCTGGTGATTTCTGAAGAGTTGACGTGTCTGAGAAACGATGGTCGTTACCAAGTGGCGGAATAGGACTACAGAAGTTGTCGAGGCCGTTGTACGTCATTACGCCGAACACGTAAACACTCCTCTAAGTTAGTTTGTCCTGTTCTGCTTGAAAGCAAGTCCCGGCCTCCTGCAAAGTGTTCAAACAAACGCTTCAACTTGAACCATTTTGAATCTGTTGAATATGGATCTTAAGTCGGCGTGACGTTGAAGCAGCGACCCTGCTGTAGTTCCTTTATAGCATAACGTTAGCATTTTGCTTCTGGCGACTAGATGTACGATTAGAAAATGATAAAAGTAGGGTAGACACGTGGAGATTATCCGGCTGAACAAAACGTGATTCGTCTCTTAAATGCGTCTCGATCACAGACCTGATTTCCAGCTATCTTCCAAAACCCTATGGAGAGATTGCATTGCGTGTTTGTGGAAGGAACCGGAAGGAGTTTAGGTTGTAGGCCGCGTCACTGTGGCTCTCTATGAGCGATCTCCCATGTTGGTAATTAAATCCCATCCGAACGAGCCTGAAGTCGGGTAGCGATGTGACTGGATGATAAGAAGTGAGGATGACTGCAACAATAGTGTGTGCTGCAAGAGGGATCATAGCTGTTGTTCTGATGTTTATGTGATTATGATGGCGGTTGTGATAATGACGATGACGATGATGATGATGATGATGATGATGATGATGATGATGATGATGATGATGATTAAGAGGATCATTATGCTGTGTGTCTGAATTCAGAGAACACACAGCCCCTGAGGACTCAATCAAAGATGTGAGGAAGTGAACCAACAGAGAATAAAATGAGAGCAGGAAGGTTTTTACAATCCAAGTTCATGTTCTACATTTGAGCTAGCGAGGTTATTTAATGAGGCTGCCTCGAGATTGATTTTGTCTTGAAAGCAGACACACTCATACTTTAACGATGCATCTATTGACCTTGTTAGCAGATTAATCAAGCTCTCATAAACCCGCTGTGTGTTAACTGTTGAGCACCAAATGGCAGAGAGTTAAAGGTGGGGTAGGTAAGAATGGAGGAACCGGCTCGAGATCGCTGGAATTTGAAAATACACAACCGGAAAAAAATCTTCCACTTCCTCACAGAGCCCCTCCCCCAACACACACGAACGCACATATGACCAATGAGGGCACGAGGTAAGTTTGTGCCCCGATGGAAGGCTGACAGGCAGGTAGGCCATCCAGTTACTTTAGCCGGCCCGGCTCAGATGATTGGTCGTGCTTTTTACAGCGCTACGGCTTCCACAGATGACATGTTTATGGATTTGTTGTCAAAGCACTTCAGATATTCATTGCTATCGGATGTTAAGAGCATTCCATGGAATATAACAACAAGTGTATCTCGAGCCGGTTTCTCAAACTTACCTACCCCACCTTTAATGTTCGTGACTAGTTGGTCAATGAAAATAGCATTTAGCATCTGATGGGAGATGGTAGACCAAAACAGAGGAAAAATGGGAGCGAATGGGACACAAATGGGGCGAAGCCTGCGAGCTGGTTCAGGCAGTCAACTGGAGCACCAATGATACATTAACACGTGACGCGCCTCGTCCCTCTGACAACCAGCCAATCACATTCTCCTAAACATGCCGCTCTATTGAAGCTGCCAGGTCTTCCTGCCTCTGCCTCCTCGCTAGCTGCCGCTGCCACTGCTGTGTTCACTTGCTGCTGCTGCGTTCAAGTTCCTGCTGCTGTGTTTCATGTTGCTGCTGCTCGCCCCCCCCCCACACTACCCCAGCTCCCACCTGTAGGCTCGGGGGATAGTTATCTATTCATCGCTCAATGTTCTTTGTAAATCTGTGGAGTGATGAGGCCCGAGCCTAGACGCCAAACTCAAACTATATGCTGCTTCTAATAAACGTATTAAGAAACACGTGAGTTGTCTGACTGAAAAGAATAATTATGTTGCTTTTTGTCGACTGAATATTCATTTGTCAATTATGTGTCAAAAACGTTGTTCTACGCGAGCAGGTGGGGGAATACAAATCACCATTTAGGATTTGAGAGTGTCTAACAATGTATGTTAAATTGGATCTCCTAAGATAATATCAAATCTAAGTGTGTATTGATCTCATGTCTAAGGTTATGTAGTCAAATCAAGTCACCGACCATGATCACTATGTGCTGAGTGGAACATTTCAGTATTGTAATAAGCTACAAAAAGTAAGACTGGCCAGAAAATAACACAGACAAACGACTTTCCAGGTGCCCTTCAGCTAAGTGTTCGGAGCTACTTCGAGGTTAAAACATATGAATATCAAGCAGAACATTGCTGAAAAAGAGAGGGCACATTCAGCTAACCTTTTTTTTTTGGTAAAGTATAACTGACAACTGTAGAAAGAGTTTTAAAGTTCATCTCTGTGAGGTGAGGAATAGCCAGCGGCGATGTATAGTACAGAAAAACGATGTAGCAGCTTAAATCCAAATCTCCGTACAACACTAAATCCAAAACGACCATTAAGACCATTTCCCCCCGAGCTTACCTCCAGAGTAGTTAAGACGATTTTGGTTACTGAAGAAAAGTAGGCATCCCACAGGAACTGAGTCTGCTGGCGGAGAGCCAAGATCCTGTCACGGCCCACGGAGCGAGTAATGGAGGGAACCTGGAGGAAGAGGGAAGGAAAAGCCAGAGGACAGAGAAGACGGTGAGATAGATTGAGTTAGATTTTAAACAATGTTGAGTGAGAGGGAAAAAAAAGGAAGCATAAGTAATTTTGTGGACGTGCAGAAACGATTAGAGGACATTTTTTTTCCCTTTCAGCAGCATCACATCTTACTCCGCCTGTCAACAAGCTTATCCCCAGGACAGATTGCAAACAAACCACCTGCCGTCCATCTCCGAACTCTGCTCACACCTTCTGTTCGGAAGTATTAAGTGTCCGCTGGAAAGAGCCAATTAAAAACAGGTTCAAATCAATAGATGCTTGGAGCAGGACAATGTTTTTTTGTGACATACACTGCCCTATTGGATAGACCCCAACATGTACCAAATGGGTTCTTTAAAGCCTGTCTTTTAGTCGGATGGTATTGCCTACCGTTAATTGTATAAAAGTGTATATTTGTACAATATGTGATCCAGGAATTGTTCACGTTCAGATAATTTTTTCAGTGGGTTTTGTGAAGTTCACATTTATACTAACACCACCAAGTGTTACTCCTGTGCAGTCGTCTTGTTGTACTGTAGTAGCTAGTTTGGTGGTTATTGTGGTAATACATGAAGTTAATTACTTCCTAAACTCATATATGTGCAATGTACAGTATATATATATTTGACTGCTAATGTTCCAAGATGGCAGTCTTTCCATAAACCCTTTGAAACTTGCCGTACATGCTACATGCTACATGATACATGCTACACGCTACATGCTACATGCTACATGATACATGCTACACGCTACATGCTACATGCTACATGGTAATACCAGAAAGGTCTTAATGATTGTGCATTTTTCTACTCCTTTAAGGTTTTTAAGGTCCTGCTACTATTTACATGCCCCCCCCCCCCAGGACTATGACTATTATATTGTTACTCATATCGTTTTAATTATAATTTTGTCATTTACTCTCTTTATGTCTAATCCCTCGCACGCACGCACGCACGCACACACACACACACTTTTGGAGATTTCCACTAAAGCGCGGAGCTCGCTTTAAGCGTGCCGAGCCGTGAGGGGCCCGTTTTTGGTTGCGTTTCCACTTGGCGTAGTACCGGCTAGCGGGTACTAAGTTTTCTGGCCCCATAAAATCGTGGTTCTAGGGCCAGGAACAACCGGGCTGAGTCGGGCTGAGTATGCTAAACCAGAGAGAGAGTCGCTGGCAAGGGGGCTACAACTACAACAAGATGAACATATTTGACCGTGATTTAATTGTAATACACGTTTCAAAATGATGCCGAAGTAACTACATACTGATACCGGTTAGTAAAAACCACGAATTAACGCTTTGACAAGTCTGCAGACAGACGGCAGAGAAACACCTTTTAAAATGCGTGTTTTCTGAATGGAGATCGGCTAAGTTAACGCAGTATAGGCTACGACCGTCCACACTCACAACAACGGCCTACAGACATAAATAAAGCAGCGACTGTATTCGCCATGACGCAGGCAGTCTGTGGTTTGTACTTGTTTACCTTTTGTCTAGTTTCTGAACAGATATGAGGAGCTGTGAGCTCTGAGGCTAGCAGCTAACGGCTGTGTTGTTTTTCTGGGGCTCTCATTGAAGATGACGTCACGGCTCCGCCTACACTGCGTTACTATAGTTACTACCCCAGCTACTAAACTGTAATGGTAATGCACCATAAAGTGAGCCAGTCCTAACGAGGCCTAGCCATACCGAGCGAGGCCGTGTAGTGGAAATGCGCCATTACATGTATTTCCTGGAGACTTATCCTAACCTTAACCATAACCAACACATGCCTAACCCTAACCAAGTCTTCACCCTAAAATTAATGATCCCCCTCATGGGGACCTCCATTTTGTCCCCATAAGGGAAGCCAGTCCCCACACGTGACTATGTAAACAGATGTAGGTCCCCACAAGGGTGGTAATGCTAGACCGCACGCACGCACGCACGCACGCACGCACGCACGCACGCACGCACGCACGCACGCACGCACGCACGCACGCACGCACGCACGCACGCACGCACGCACGCACGCACGCACGCACGCACGCACGCACGCACGCACGCACACACACACACACACACACACACACACACACACACACACACACACACACACACACACACACACACACACACACACACACACACACACACACACACACACACACACACACACACACACACACACACACACACACACACACACACACTGTTTTGGTTATCTTCTTTGTCTCCATGTATATGTTGTCATTTGTCTTTACTTGTAAATGCAACTTACTGTGATATGTGTATCTGTGACACTGTACTTGTATGCACTTGTCTTGTAACTCCCACACACACAAAAAACGATTGTGCATTTTTTTGTTTTCTTTTGATAAATATCAAATGATAAAATAAATTGTCCAGATGTGTTTTTGTGCTTCGAACAGCGTCAAAGGGAGTTCTGCGACAGCAGCAAGCTCTGCAGGCTAGGATCCTGAACGACCTGCTCCTGGTGGAAAGCTGCAGGTCCCAGATCAGATTGTCATGGAGGACAGGAGCAGCTGTTGTGCCTCGCAGCATAAACACCTCAGGGAGAGGCAGTGAGGGGAGGAGAGGGAGAGAGGATCCTGCTAAGCATCATGCAGGAACACGTAATGCTCAGTTTGGAGAAAAACAAAGTAGCTACTTGATGAGGTCAGACAGGACCTTCGCTGCTGCTGCTTCACAATGAGGCTGAAGAGGCAATGATGAAAACCAAGTTCCTGATCAGCTCTCAGGAGGAGGAGGTGGATTTGGGGCTCAGGACCCTTCTGGTGATCTGGCCACCATCCTGGAAGCTCTTCACTCAGGTCTTATTGCCAACAAAGTCAGTGGAAAAGTACGGAAGCCCTGAGAGGGTTGGGAGACTTATGACTTCTGGTGATTCATTTGTTCTCAGTCTGATTGAAATAGTTTTCTCTTCTGTCTTTGGCACTATGAGACGGGTGCAACCGTACATTTGGCGAGGATATTATTTTAGGTTTCTTAAAGCGGCGCTTGTATGCAAATGTTCTCGCTACGCAAGGAAACTACAGCGGGAAAATGTCAGGCTGCTCTCAGACTTCACATACGTAGTATATGACCTATAGATCCGTAATGCTGCCTCCCTGGACATCTTCCAATCATCACTAAAACACACCTGGCCTTCGGGCCCGAGCCCTTCTCCGGTCCCCCGGCTTCCTTTATTTATTTCTTTGGTTTGCCCGTTGATTGTCTGTTTGTTTTGTTTGTCCACCATGTACAGCGACCTTGGGTTGAAAGGCGCTATATAAATATCATTTATTATTATTATTATTATTATTATTATTATTATTATAACCGACATAATCCTTTTCTAAGTTATCCAAATAAGTGTGACACAGGGCAGACAGTATAAAGAGAGACTGTGACAGGAGAAGGCTTTGGTTGGACAAACAAAGGACACTACTAAGTGTCCTGTTTGAAACAAAAGTACATTTTCAGATTGATGTATATCACTTTATTATGTGTTGTTGCATGAAGCATCTGATATTACTGGGAAGCTGGCTGGCTGTGTTGTGATTGGTCAACTGATCAGTGTGTAATAGTGATTTTTACAATGTACTCTGGTTCCTTCGACTTAAGGGCAAGGAAGATTAGATAAGTGTTTTGAAGAAATACCGCTTGAAATGTAAATCAATACCATTTAATTTTCAATTTGTAAGCCATCCAGATCTGTTGGACAGTAGTGTGAGAAGCATTTACTAAATTAAATACCAGACACATTCATAAAGCGATCCCGTGTCCCATTGTTTTAAAAATAATTGAAGTATTTCTTCATTTCAAGACATTTGAAATTCAAGGTTCTAATTTAGATTAATTACCTTAATGCCTCTTTAAGCGGGACCACTGTAACTTCCCAGTGAAGTGTGTACACTCTAATAGAAAATAGGGTTAGAATAAAGCGTCCCAGTCTCTAACGGAGGATGCTCTGACGTCGATGTGGGAACCGACGACAGCAGCGCGAGCTTTAATTGTTCCGCTCTCTGCGGTGGGATATAAACAACAGCAATCAAATCAGCTCAATTCTCCTCCCTCCATTGACTTTAATAGTGTTTGTGTTCCTCAGCAGGGGCATGGTGTGTGTGTGTGTGTGTGTGTGTGTGTCTGAGTGTGCAGTGCATGATATCTCCTCTCCACAGGGGGATTAGAAACTCTACATATTAAACAGCCAAGTATTGCACTCCTCGGTGATGTAATTGAAAGTAATGAGATTCAACTCTCTCAGCAGGTGTTGTGCTGCACAGTGTGTGTGTGTGTGTGTGTGTGTGTGTGTGTGTCTAATTCAGGAAATTAAAGTAAGACAAAGAGGGCAAGCATCCAGAATCCCTTTACCAACAGGAATCATGCTTGTACAAATATTGTAATGCTTATAATTGCTTTTGTTAGTTGAACTGAGCAAGAAAGTCAACATGCTGAGCTTGAAGGATAAACACAGTTCCTTAAAGTTGTCGATGGAGTCCAGAAGATTTTATTTGTTGGTCTCTACGGCTAGTGTTTATCAAAGCTTACAAATAAGCACACACATTTGAATGTTACCCCGCGGTTTAATGTCTAATACATCAACGTGAAATGCAACACGGCCCAGACCCGAGGGCACGAGCCTTCCAGCAGCTGGCCCCAGGCTGCCCCTCCACGCGAGGTCGGCCCAGACCCTAGGGGTTTTAAATCTACTCACACACTTCTTCTCCCTGGCCTTCTAGAGCGGAGCACGACTCCTGTTTTTTATATATCTGCTGTAATTTATTGTCTTTTATTGTAATTGTAGTAATGTGTTTTTATTGCATGTACAGCACTTTGGCTCGACCAAAAATCGCTTTTAAATGTGCTTTATAAATAAAACTTGATTTTATTTAATTTGAACACATCACATAACAACATAAAGAATAATTTATGATTCTGGTGTAAAAAGTTACATCTTTTTAATTGTTGTTTCGGCCCCCACATCAGTTACACATTTGGATTCTTAGACGCGACGCATGGAAGAAACCATTTCATCACTGGCTCTAAAGCTTTAATAGTTGCGTATACGTCTGCAACATAAAGCAACTTAAAGTGAACATGCTTGTTTTGTTCAAACTCTGTAATAGTGAAGCCTATTTTCAATCAGCCAGCTTTTAGACGGACGTTTGTGTATTATTATTAAGAGAAACACAAACACCTCAAGATGCTTTTATTGGTCTCAAAGCCAAGTGTGTACTTTCAATGGAAGCCTGTCTGTTAGTGTGATTCACAGAGAAACACTATCACGGTGCTGATGGAGCGATGATAGCGGCACACACACACACACACACACACGCACACGCACGCACGCACGCACGCACACACACACACACACACACACACACACACACACACACACACACACACACACACACACACACACACACACACACACACACACACACACACACACACACACACACACTCCCACTCCCTGTGCAGGTGGCTGCATAGGTCACAAAGGTGGCATGTGGAAATATAGAGAGTAATTACAGAATGTAAATATCACGAGTTCTGCACACTGCCTTAATTAAAGGGAACAGAAGGAGATCACATTTTGGAATAATCTGTCTTCGATAAAAATAGTCCCTGGAGGAGGTGTGAGTGACTGTGAATATCACAGCTGTCATGTCAGAATAAAATAAAATCCATTAAAAGGCACATGAATGCAATTCGATTTCCATCCCTTCCCGAAACACACGTCGACACGTCAATTACGGGCTGACGGAAGTTAATTATACACGCGCTGAAATTAACATTTGCCACCCACAACACATCCCCTCATGTTGACGATAGTAAACTCTCAGTAATTCAATTGTTCTGATGAATAGCCATTTCTTTAAAGATTTGCAACACGTCGGTTCCTATGGATTGAAGAGTGGCTTCTGATCTAGGTGTTGTGCTTCTGTGTTTAACCCCAGCTGGATGCTTGTGATCCCTGCTGGGCGGACGATGTTATATTACGGGAAGATGTTGGCATGTCAACACCCAGACACTGGATTAGCCTCTCCAGAAAGGCCACATGTCACTTGTCAACATGCGATTTAATTTGTTCATAAGTAATTACGATAACTCCGGTCCATTAAACACAATGATGCCTTTTCAATGTATCCTCATATTCTATCTTTGCCTTCTCCTAAGAATGTCCGGCAATTACATAAATCAGTACATAACTGTTCCTGCAACAAAACGTACTTAAAGGTGGGGTAGGTAAGTTTCAGAAACCGGCTCGAGATACACTTTTTGTTATATTCCATGGAATGCTCTTAACATCCCGATAGCAATGAATATCTGAAGTGCTTTGACAAACAATCCATAAAAAATGTCATCTGTAGAAGCCGTAGTGCTGTAAAAACTACAACCTACGATGGCCTACCTGCCTGTCAGCCTTCCATCGGGGCACACACTGATCTCGTGCCCTCATTGGTCATGTGCGCGTTCGTGTGTGTTGGGGGAGGGGCTCTGTAAGGAAGTGGCAGATTTTCTCCGGTTGTGTATTTTCAAATTGTAGCGATCTCGAGCCGGTTTCTCAAACTTACCTACCCCACCTTTAAGTGATGTAAACAAATCATAAAATGGACTTCTTTAAACAGGACACGAAGTAGCGGTGGCCTTGTTTTGTGGACCAACCCATCCACCAAAACCTTCTCCTGACACAGATGTTGTCGCCCTTTATACTATCTTCCCTTTGTCACAATTATCTGTACACTAAATGTGTATGTGGTATATACTAAGTTGTATTACTTTTAAAATTATATAAAGTCTGAGAGCAGCCTGACATTTTCCTGCTGTACCTTCCCTGCGCAGTGGCAGACTTTGCTGACTTTACAAACCATATGTTGACTATCAAGAAAAAAAGAGTTCATTTGAGGCAGACGTTTTATTAATGTCATGAAATGAAACCTCGCTCTGATCTGCTTCTTAAAGTAACGCAAACCATTTCCTGTCCGCTGTGAAGTGGCTTTTTTATTGTTTCTTGTTGAAAGAGTTCTAATCATTGAAGAATATTTATATACAGACAAGTATCCCTCCCTTTCCGGGGGAGCTCCATGGGATCTTATTTCTGAAGAAGTATGTATTGAAGTCAATGGAGAGAGAAACATTATCTTTAGATCCCGTTTGAATTGTGCCACGAATTACACACATGATGTTTGTCAATTTAAAAGATAATTTTGCAAGTCAAAAAATAGAAATGTGTCGTGAAACTGTGAAGTAACACTTTGTGTGAAACCGCTCAATGAACTACATCTCCCGTCTCGCACCACACACCAAGACGGCCGTCACGTTGGAACATTTCACTTCTTTCTCTCAGAACGAAGTGGCGAGGCGGAAAGTATTAAAAGAGGTGAAAATCACTCCAAGTCTGGGCACGTTGAGAGCTGTGCACACACACAAGGGGAGCTAGTCGGTTCCGTGAGAGCCAGCATGCGGGACCGGATTCTGGGATTTGTAGTCTTTCTAGTTGCGTATTTTTCATAGTCTTATATTTCAACAGTTTTACGACAAACTGTGATTTTTCTGACACGGAAATTATTTTTTAAATTGTCAAACTTCATATGTGTATTTCGTGGCACAATTCAAACGGGTTCGAAAGATATGTTTTCTCTCACCATTGACTTCAATGCATACTTTTTCCGAAATAAGGTCCCATGGAGGTCCCCCGGAAAGGGAGGGACATCGCCTCTTTATAGGCGTCGCTCTTATATAAATAATAGTATAGTACTATATATTCTTAATAGGGCTGTCAAAGGATTACAATTTTTAATCAGATTAATCACAGCTTAAAAATTAATTAATCATGATTAATCACCATTCGAACTATGTCCAAAATATGCCATTTCTTTATGTATATTGTTGGGAATGGAAAGATAAATGAAAGCAGGCGGATATATCCATTTAACATACAGTATCTATGTTTATTATAACATTTTTCTGTGTGTCAAAATGAAAGACAGCCCACACACCTATCAATCATCAAACCGTGGGGTCTTAATTCATTACGTGTTGATTTCTATCAACGGGGGAGTACTTCAGGAAAGTCGACAGAGGGGGGGGGGGGGCTAGTGGAGTACTTCGTGACCACAGAGTGTGAACGTTGTGATCAGCTGTTTTAGCGCAGTTCTCCAGTGAGGGGGGGAGTCTCCCTCCGCAGCCGGTTGGCGTAGTTTTGGCACAGTTCCGTTGTACAGACCGACGTTAACAGCAGCCTGTCTGTGCACACGGAGACCGACTCTGTCGTCCGGTGATCTAACCGCCTTCTGGAAAAGCTTCACAAGTACGTCGGTACGCAAATGCGCTTTGTGACACAAGTGACGGTACGCATTTCAGATTACCAGTTATGTGCACCCCTGTACTACAGCAAAAGTATTCTCCGTCGGGACTTCCTGCAACAACACCACGCCACATTATCTTGATTCTGATTGGCCAGAAGACATTATCAAAGATGTTCTATTGACAAAACGATCACTACGTGACAAAAGTTTTGAAAACCGTTTCTAGTCTTCGGTATTTCCAGATAAATGGCTACTGAAATCAATCTTACCAACTGCCGTCTGTGCAATTTACTCCGCGAGTTGGCGGACTTTATTTTGCTTACTTTAACATCATTTTTCATGGTGGGGCTCTGCCATTTCTTGGTATGGGTGTAGCCAGCGCTGGGTGTAGCCTACCCCAGCCATACCCTGGCGCTGCCACTGGTGGGACGTATGGGGCGGTGTTATTTTTACCTGCAGCAGAAGCCTCTCATCTCCAATGATGGCGGCTTTCCTCCAGTCGATGACTTCAGAGAAGGGAAGCTCCCAGCCGTTACTAAGGATCACCGGGATACACGCTGCCTGTTAAAAGAGAAAGAGGAGAACAATATAAATCCTCTAAAATGTCGGGCAACTAGAGTTGAATAAAACACAGTGGTGAAAATATCTTTACACACTTTAATAAAGAACTATACGAATGGTTTGATGAACTTTCTGTGTCCTTCTAGAAGGATTTTGTTTGTTAAGCTTTGGATGTTATTGCAAGTTGGCAATGAATCATGTCTCAAGTTTTCCCCGTCAGAGGACTGTTTTTGCATCAAAGAAAAAATAATATATTCACTGTTGACACGTTTTCACAGCTTGGAAGAGAAGGAGAGAAATCCCAAACACATGAGCACTGGGAGGAAATATTCCTGATCCTCTTAGGTAGCTCCTCTCTGAAGGCGCTCTTTAAACGCCTTCCAAGTGAGTGTTGCAGAAAAAAGTTGCCAAAAAGATTAAGGACAACAAAAAAGTGTATTTTATTTATTTTCACTGCGTGCATCAATATTTAGAGGATTCATTAGTGGGCTTTAATTCAGCAGGGGCTCTTTGAATCTCCCCACAGGAGCTCTCAGTGTTTCTGTGAAGGAACTTAATGATGAGGCTTTGTAAAGTGTCCATCATTGGCTTTATTAACGTGTTATTAATACATTGGAAAGTATCTGTTTACTCGGTTTGACTTATTTTACAACTCATCCATAAACCTGTGGTGCAACTTTTGATATATTCTCATTTTTAATAATATCAAATCAATGTAAATTGGAATTAACAAAAGATTGCTAATATGTTTATCAAAAACTATAACTCATAATTGGATGTGGTGACTAATCATATATAGTTTCATCATACAGTATATATCCACAGATACTTTCTAGTATTATCAAATAAATACATCATACTTCTTTGGGATTTTAGCCTTTGGAGACCATTTACATGCACTAAAACCTATCCAACACACTGCAGGAAAGAGACAACCCGTAAAAGTACAATAAAAGTACTCATAAATGCTAATTATATTTTTTTAAAAGAGGACTGATGCAGTGATTATAGTCACATGGCTTCACTATAATGACTGGTGATGTTTCCATGCATTCTTTGGGAGTTGGGGTAAAAATTCAAAATAAGTTTTTTAATTTAATGTTCACGTTGGGTCGCATCTCAATCGAGTGAAGCTGAGAGATGAAAGGAGATTCACAAAATGCCGCTGCATGATCAGTGACCTGCTCGTTCTCCCGGCTTTTATTAGTCTGGCTTTGTGAAATGACTTTTTATTTTCTAGTCTTTTAACCACCTCTTACATGTCTCTTTGTTTTCCTGTCCTCTGAATGTTGATGGATAGTTTTACCTTCGCACAAAGAGGAACCATTTTTCCTCTTTTGGATTTCCACCTCTCCATTGATTTGAGTGAAAAAGCCCTTAAATAACCAGCATGACTATAAAATGAATTCAAAGTAATTTTCCTTCCAATCATTCTTCCTATCCCTTTGTAATGTCACAACAACAATACTCCTCTACCTGCACATGTCTTTAACATAACAGAGGGCCCAATATGGGGCCAAAAGGGCCAATTACAGACTTTAAAGGGGTTGATGAACTTGGTTTATTTATTTTAATGTATACCCTGCCCATACTTCAGGTGAACATGTGCCTTTTGATGTTCATTAAAGCAGAAAGCATAAAAGGTCCTCTATAAAAGCCTACGTGTTACTGACTTCAAGGCACGCATTCTCCAGGAAAAAGACATAAAATACAAATATCATTACATTTAGCTGACGCTTTTATCCAAAGCGACTTGACCAATTACAGGGACATTCTCCCTGGAGTAACTAAGGACTAAGTGCCTTACTCAAGGGCGCACTAGTGGTGGTGTTCCTGGCGGGATTTGAACTCACAACCATCCGTTCTTCAGCCCACCTCACTATCCATTAGACCAGGGCTTCCCAAACCTTTCAGCCCGCGACCCCCAAAATCACTGTTCCAGAGACTGGCGATCTTAAATCAAGAAACAAAATCTCATTGGCTGGTGTCAATTTCTGACAACGTGATTTGTTCAGATGCGTCACGTGGTGTGCTAAAACACTTCCTGGTTTTGCTTTCGCTGGAAATTTAAATCTCAAAATGGCAAAAGAACGGCGGAAAAAACTTTCACAGAGAAGACGACAACAATTGTCACGGTCATACAAAAAACAAATGACCCCGAACACGAAATACCTTCACGGAGTGCGTCGAGGCGCAAGCTGTCATCCAGAGAACAGGAGGGTTCAGCTAGCGCCTCACTGCAATCTTTAAAGGTCGTTTTCTCAAAATTAGTTGTTTCTCCTACTCTGAGTCCGAAACTTCAACTTCAGTAGCACGTAGAGACACCAAACCTTCCAGTTATATTCCTATCAATATTATGAAGGTTTTTACAGAAGGGTTTGTTCATATATCATTCATAGCCTGAATTATATAACATTGTATACCTAAAAACATGGCGAAAATTTATATTTTAGAGCTGTTGACAGTATTTTCTGATTTGTGATAAAAAGAGATATCCAATATCCCTTCTGTAAAAAATGTAAATGCTAATATGACTACAAAATGAAACAAGACTTTCGAACCTGACTTTATCCAATGTTCAGAATTGTGTTCCTGAATTTATTAAAATATGCGCATATTAATGAGATGGCTCATTTGCATGGGGGGGGGGGGGGGGGGGTGGTGCCCCTACAAATAGAATCACATTATGTGGGAAACACTGATGATGATAATAATGATAATAACAAATTATTATTTGTTAATTTTATTATTTTATTTGTTAACCTCTTAAGCCCCATGGACCCGAGCTCGGGTCCGAAAATGCTATATATGTAGCAACAGTGCTATATCTGAAGTGTCATTCATGAAACTATTAATATTCCATACTTAGTAATATTAAGTACACTCGCGACCCCCACTTTGGGAACCCCTGCATTAGACCACCACTATCCCTATCAAGATTGTATTTTGCCAATTGGTGGCCTGACCCATCATGTCTCTATAGACAGCAGCTGATTCTGCATTGTGACGACAGAGGACGCACACACGAAAAACAAGAAGAATTTAAACAATACGAGACAGAGTCAGATACTTAATGTCAACACAACACAGAGACAGATGGGAACACGTTGCTAATGTAAGATGAACACCTCTGGTCTGAGGGTGGTTCTGTTTTTCTCGCTGCTGGTGTATCCACAGAAACAGGCGTTTTCTGTGGCAGGGAAATGACAGGTTGTCAATAGTAATAAGATCAGCTGTTGCTACGAGGAAGACGAGGAACTTGATTTGTTGAAGTGCTCAGCTGCAGCTCCAGCGGCTGTTAGCCAAGACATCCTGTTGATTAACTTTTGCAAAGCACCGTGTTATGTTACCAGCAATGTGAAAGAAGTATTTAATGGACTAAGGAGGAGTTTGTATTGTTAAACACACATTTCAAATAATTGTTCCAATTCAGTATCTTTAAATGTGACTGTTTTGAGAGCTGAAATAGAAAGACTTGATTCGGTTTAAGATCATTTTCCACCAGAATAAGAATAACCTGCGGACAGTGGACACTTTGCAATGAAGTACTATTCAGAATGCTATTTTAGGAGATAAGAAATAACATACATTAAAAAATTGGTCATATGTATTTTGAAACTGGTAAATACTTTTGTCTTTTTACCTGTTCGTTCAACCCATCAAATAACAGCTTATCTAATAAATACTGAACCTTCCACTTTCCCTTATTGGGCTGTAGTATCCTCACACCACGCACGCACGCACGCACGCACGCACGCACACACACACACCTGCAGAGCCTCCAGAAAGCGGAAGGATCCGAGCCGTCGGCCCCGGGGAACCAGGCAGAAACTGGAGTTGTGGAGCAGCTCCTGGTAGTCAAACCTGCACAAAGACACAGAGAAAACAACAGTTCAGTTACAACACATTTTCCCAGGCATCACAAAAAATCAACGTCACAGGATTTGGTCATTCAATCATTAAAACAGAGGAGCGGCGCAACACAGATTTCATTGTTCGTTTGTTTTACTTAAACAACCTGCTATTATGTGACAGGCGGATGCTGTCAGCAGCGGTTAGAGTGACCTTGTCTTTGGGTGACACACTGGACACCTGACATCTTATTTTGCTCGCCTCCTCTTTCGCACAGACACACACACACACACACACACACACACACACACACACACACACACACACACACACACACACACACACACACACACACACACACACACACACACACACACACACACACACACACACACACACACACACACACACACACACACACACACACACACACACACACACAGATTTAGGTCCCCACAAGTATAGTAATGCTAGGCCACACACACACACACACACACACACACACACACACACACACACACACACACACACACACACACACACACACACACACACACACACACACACACACACACACACACACACACACACACACACACACACACACACACACACACACACACACACACACACACACACACACACACACACAATACCTTTTCTTCATCGACTTTGGACAGACAGCAGTGACATGGAAGTGGAAAAATCCAACCCCAATTTTGTGGTGAACATGGAACACTCCGGAGAGTTTCTATAGACCTTCTATCAGGAGGGGGGGAATGTTTTATTTTAGTCTTTTTTTTAGAGAAATCTGTTTCAATTAAATCCGCACCTTTCAGTATGAAGCCATTAGCCTTTTTATCTAAACTATCTGCGGCAGAAAGGTTATTTAAAGGACTTTCACATTGAGAGGGCATGTTGGAGATGGCACGGAGCCAGGTTATATTTACAATGGAGATACTTGGGCTGTGTCTATTATCATTAAAGGGGCCCTATGCTGCTTCTGGGGGTTTCCTGTAGTGTGTTATACAGGTTGTAGTGCATGTGAATGGTCGGCAAAGGCTAAAATCACAAAGTTCGCTGCAGAAGGAGTTCTCTCCCACACATCTCTTTGCGGTTGACCAATCACAACAGAGCCGGCCAGCTAACCAATCAGAGCAGACTGGGCTCTGGTTTCAGACAGAGGATGAAAAGAGATGAAAAATAATGTCACAGTAGAGACACCAAATACTAATATAAAAAACTGGAAATGACCATGACTTGTCTCCTTAAAACAAATACATTGTTCGTGCTGTAAATCCAGCTGCCGTCCTTCACGAAGAAGCGAACTACACAGAGTTGTGTTTGATACTTAAATAGATTTGGGATGGATTCCTGGAAAGCTCTACAGTCGTGTTGCATCTGTTGCTTGAAGACGAACCTCTTAGTGAAACCCTGCTATGAGGGGCTGCTTACTCTCACCAGGATAAATCTAGCTGTAAAATATTAGTGTCTGCCTTCAAACACTCGCATCGATATCACTTGACGGACAAAATGCACCATGCTGTCAGATCAATATTTAATAAACCTGAATTTAAGGTGAGAAATTCTCTCTTCACATATCTTGATAAGATGAAATGGTGATTATATAACAGCTACCTGTGGACTCCTTTTTTTCTTCTATTTGCACGTTTCATTATTTATCTGCAGTGTGTCTCTTGGTGTGCTGGAGCTAGGACTCTACAAGCATGTCTTTGATGAAAAAGGTCCTTGAAAATGTATATGCTCGCTAAGAAGGAAAGTCCTTTAGATTGATCCTCATAATAATAATAATATCTTGCTGGTGATTGTGTTCACCTGGTGCCCTGTGTGTTCTCCTCCCTCCTCACCTGTGTCTTGTTGGTTTGATTAGTCCTGTGTGTATTTAGGTTCTGTTTTCCTCGAGCCCCCCAGAGCTCTGAGATCATCGGGGGCGGGCTTACGGTACGTCCACACAGCAGCTTTTCAAAAATCTTGAAAATCTTGGAGCTGGGCGTGTCTGAAAGCTTGGGGACCAACAACCAATCACATGAATCTCCCGCCCCCGACATACAAAGCAAAAAAACCCGGGGATTTAATGCGAGCAATATATATATATATATATAAATATATATATATATATAAACTCCCCAAACAGGCGAAAACCTACCAGTTCCACCCACTGTCTCTGCCACCTCCCTCCATGCCTGGTTCCTCCGGTTTGTATCCCGTTAATAGTTCTGGTCGTAAAGAACCGGGTGATTTGCTCCCGTAATTTCTCGTTTGGAATATGAGGAAATGAACTGCGGTCTGGTTCTCCCTGCTTACACGCGGTTTGATTGGCTAGCACTTCTACTGTCAGATTTGCATACACGTGTTTGATTGGCTGGCGCTTCCAGCTCAGCTTCAAAAGTTGAACATTGCTCAACTTTTGAATCCTGGAAATCTTCGCTTCACACTAAGGGGATGGGAAAACCCCCAAAAAGCATAATAGGGTCTTATCTTGATTAAACTTCAATATGCAAAAGTCTCTCGAGATCATAGAGGTAAGGCATTGACCTCTGATGGTTAAGGTTAGGATAGAGTTACCATTTATTGACTTTCCGTATAACCATGTTCAATTTGAACTGGTGCACCTGCTGTGGATCCGAAACCTAGACACTCAAGACATAACCAAATATAACAAAATAGAAACACAGACACACAGCTGACTGAAGGAATTGTTATATTGTTGTCGAACAGTATAAGAGCCAGAATACTTGCGTCAAGTCCGCCGAGAGTATGTCTGTCTAAAGCACACGTGTCAAACTCGAGGCCCGGGGGCCAAATCAGGCCCTCGGTGGATTTAATTTCGGCCCGCAGGATAATTTTTGATTACTATGAGATCTGGCCCGCCGGTATATTGCACGCACCCCTTCACTCCATCCTGAGGGTCTCCTCCGCTCAGAGCCTGAGCCCAAACATTGATGACCTTGCTCCCGAGATGAGACGCCAAGTGTCTGAACTAGCATCACAGAGCAGCACACTGACTTTAATGGATGTTTCCTTCTGCACTTTCTTTCTCACGACAACAGGGCATGTTTGGTTTTCTCTTTGAGGGAAATAGTTTTGTTGAAGCTGTTGTTGGCCTGTGGAAAAATGTAATCATAAGAAAAGTTGCAGATAGAGCCATAAGAAATGAATGCAACTGATTATTTAATGT
Organism: Pseudochaenichthys georgianus; assembly: GCF_902827115.2. Lineage (NCBI taxonomy): Eukaryota > Metazoa > Chordata > Actinopteri > Perciformes > Channichthyidae > Pseudochaenichthys > Pseudochaenichthys georgianus. The sequence goes on along the minus strand of NC_047526.1, from coordinate 31,758,729 downwards.
TGTTTTTATAGGCAATAATGTAAGCTTTGTTAGTTCCAGGTTTAATATGTGCAATAAGTTCATTTCCATAAGTTTTGCAATAAACATTGAACCAGTCCGGCCCTCGACTAGAACACATTTTCTTATTTTGGCCCACTGTGTATTTGAGTTTGACACCCCTGCTCTAAAGAATAACAGAATGTCACAGGTTTTATACACTTCTTTTTAGTTCACACAGCACTATACCTTTGGACCTTTGCAATCACAACTTCCAAGATCCTAATAACATGCTTCAAACATACATGCACATTCAGTACAAACTAGGTCTCTTCAGATAAACTAAATCAGCGGTTCCCAACCTTTTTCAACTCAGGGCCCACTTAAGAATCAAAAAATGTTTCGCGGCCCACATTCAACCATAAACAATACGGAGGCTAAATAAGGTTCTGATTGGTCGATTCAGAACATGTGACACGTTGTAAATCCAGTAGAACAGACCGCTGTCAAGGACTGTAATGACCGTTGCTAAGGAGGATCGAACAAGAGAAAGGAAAAGAGGTTCAAATAAAAAAAGATCTTAATAATGAAAATGTTTCCACACAAATCATAATGTTTTGCAAATGATTTGGCGGCAAATATTGAATTTACATTTACACCCTTTAATGTTTTATTTGGGCTTTTAGATGAAGACAGTTAATAAATACAACTATTCTTCTGGATAAAATACATATTTTTAAAAGTCAATCAAGGAGTAATCTTAATTTAAAGTGTTTGAAGAGTAGATTCAAAATACAATTTCTTTTGGAAAAAAATATTGCCACAAAAAATCAAGGGGTGGCTCGACACGCCATGAAATGGGAAATAATGAGCTCTAACGAAGAGTGGGATTAAAGGAACAATAAATATGCTTGCTATTGTGTTTTTGGTGGTTTTTGGTTGTCAACCTATTTTTGTTTGTGAAATGTTGAAGTGATCCTACTGACTGTATCTTTATTTCATCTGTTTCTGTTTTGTTGTTGTCCTAGATGGGAATGTAATATCCTATGTTATTGTAATGTCCATGTTTGTGTCTTTAGCCGGTACAAAATGTAAAAATAATTATTTGGCGGCCCACTGGCAATGCCTTTGTGGACCACTAGGGGGCCGCGGCTCACAGGTTGGGAACGGCTGAACTAAAGGAGGAAACTCAAGAGCATGGCTTTTAAATGAGGTTAAATGGTTAACATAGGTTCAGGAGCATGGCCACGCCTAAAACTCCGCCTCGAACCACGGCCACCCCTATTTATATCCGGCAAAACTTCCGGCCACTGCTCGTCTCCATCCTCTCAACCCACCCTCCCTCTCCCTTCTACCCATGCAGTTTCCCTTCCGACTCACACCGAGCGATACATCCATCCACCCCTTCTTCCCTCCCTCCCCTCAACATCCCTACATCCTTCATCCCTCCATCCCTCATCGAACCACTCATCCCTCATCCCTACATCCCTTCATCCCTACATCCCTCATACCTACATCCCTCATCCCTTCATCCCAACATCCCTCATCCCAATATCCCTCATCCCAACATCCCTTCCTCCCTACATCCGTCATCCCTTCATCCCAACATCCCTCATCCCAACATCCCTTCCTCCCTACATCCCTCATCCCTTCATCCCAACATCCCTCATCCCAACATCCCTTCCTCCCTACATCCCTCATCCCTTCATCCCAACATCCCTCATCCCAACATCCCTCATCCCAACATCCCTTCCTCCCTACATCCCTCATCCCTTCATCCCTACATCCCTCATCCCTACATCCCTCCATCCCTACATCCCTCATCCCTACATCCCTCCATCCCTCATCCCTACATCCCTCATCCCTCAATCCCTCCATCCCTCATCCCTACATCCCTCATCCCTCATCCCTACATCCCTCATCCCTAAATCCCTCATCCCTACATCCCTCATCCCTCATCCCTACATCCCTCATCCCTCCATCCCTCATCCCTACATCCCTCATCCCTACATCCCTACATCCCTCCATCCCTCATCCCAACATCCTCTGCCCGTCAACATTTATATTCATATACTGTATATACTAACATCTTAATTCCAGGTACCGTCTGGGGGCCCGTAATCAGCCCACGCAGATCATGCCGGAGACGGAACCCCCACTCTGAGTCTCCCACTGCACGGACCACAGCTCGTCCTCCCAGATCATCCCCTCACCCCCCTCACATCATTCACATGTTACTTCAATAAACTTACAAACATCACATTGTTGTGGCGTGGTTCCTGCTCGTGAATACACGATCATATAATATAGATTATTTCAACACAACCGACTCCTTGCTACTGGGTTTCGCTGTTTGCAGCAGCCACGCAATCACATCCCGCAGCCATATTTGGGGATAGTGTTTCAGAAGCTTTGGATACAAAGCCTCTAGATAAGACCCTTCTTATATTCACCAACTGTTGAGGAGCTTCCTAGGTTCTCTAGTCGGGGGTTTCTGATTAGTTTTTCTGCGTTGATTTATTCTACATCTTCATCTGTCAGCCTCCTCATGGCTCTGTGTTTCCTGGTACTCTGGCACCATGGAGCTTTTCCATCTGTGTGTAGGTGTTTCCTCTCAGGGATTCTCTCAGGGAATCAGGCCTCTACATCTCTGGGGAAAACATGCTGTCCTGCCAATTGTGGTCAAGACGTGACATGGCAACACATGCTTTACACACCATTGCTTATAGTCACCCGCAGCAGAGGAATGTGTTATCTTTTTGTTTCGATAGTGTTGTTCACTATCTTTAATGTCAAGTTAAAACGACATACATTAATCTAAAATAAAGAGACGTTATTCGCAGTATTTGAATAACAAAGTAAAGAAGTCCAGTGAGATCCAATTAAAAACAACACTAAGAATTGCATTTAACTCCTCCTAATGTTGGTCCTAAAAGCCACTTCAACCAAACTGCACTTTCCCATCAACAGCCCTGCAGAGATATCTGAGACCAGAAAGGCTCAGAGCAATTTCCCCCCTGTCAGTATAGACAGGCTCTTGGCTTTACTGCTGTCTACCCAATCTCCACATCCTGTGTTTAGAATTGAAAAGGTCAGTGATCAAGGACAAGGTCGAGTCGCTGCTCCTCCTCAGTCCACTTATTGATTTACTGGGAGTGGATCCCCTGAGAAACGAGGACACACCAGCTGCTCTGAGAGGGAACCCCAGGATATCCCAAGAGGACATGGAGAAATTAAGCAAAAAGGACATCTGCTCTGCATGGTGTGGTGCCACCATCACTCTGATCCAGATGATGGTATCAAAAAAGTGCCTAAAAAGAAATACTCAGACAAACTCTTTGCATGGCATACAGTCTTTTCAAAAAGAACCTCAAAGTAGGTTCACTCACTTAACAACAGTGTTGGGACTAACGCGTTACTGTAACGCCGTTATTTTTGGCAGTAACTAGTACTCTAACGCATTACTTTTTAAATTCAGTAACTCTGTTACCGTTACTACATGGTGCGTTACTCCGTTACTGCGTTAGTTTTTTTATATAGTCAACAGCCAGGCGAACAGAGATGAGAACTGTACTTAAGTACTTGAGTAAATGTACTTAGATACTTCCTGTGTCACATGCGGAGACGCGCTGTGGGCGTGTTTGTGTTGTTTACTAACAAGACTATCATGGCGGCGGCGGAGCTCAAGTCTAGTTTCTCCACCTGGAGATATTCTCACTATTTCACTTTTGTCGAGCACAAAGAAAAGAACGTTTTAGTTAAATGTAAGTTGTGTCCTGGCGGGTCAAAGAGCCTATCTACTGCCAGTCATTCAAATCTCTTAAAACATCTGCAGAAACAACATGCTGGGACGAAGCTAGTAGCTAAGACCACAGAGACTCAGCCGACGCCACTCCACCTGCACCTGCACCGAAGCAACAGCGGCTGGATTTTAACCAAGGGACTGCTAGCCAGGGGAAAGTCGATAAAGCCATTGCACGGTATGTTGTAGAACACATGCAGGCTATCGCTACAGTGGAGTCACCCGCTTTCAGGGAGCTAGTTAGCATGATAGCATGTCCGGGCGGCACACGGCATATGGGACGGAACACTTTTTCCAACTACCTGGAGAAAGAATATACAAAAATGTAAAGCCAGCTAATATCGATGCTATCCAGATTGCATATAATGCATGTCAAGTTGATCAACAGATTGTATTATTCTCCAATGCAGTAACAGTACTGAAATGAAGGCTATAAGGGCATTCATATAATGGGAGCCCTTTTTTAAGTAACTAAAACGTTACTTTTCACAGTAACGCATTACTTTTTTGGTGTAAGTAATCAGTAAAGTAACTGAGTTACTTTTGAAATGAAGTAACTAGTAATGGTAACTAGTTACTGGTTTTCAGTAACTAGCACAACACTGGTTAACAAACATACAGTTACGGCAACAAGTATACTTGGTTAGGCGATGGAACAGATAGCAGTTTAGACCAAAGGAAATATGCTTTTTATGTCAAATGAGTAGTATGCTATGTTTAAGGAGCCCTATTAATGCTTTTTGAAGTTTTTCACAACAGAGCCGACCAGCTAACCAATCAGAGCAGACTGAGCTCTGGTTTCAGACAGAGGGTGGAAAGAGGTGCTGCATCACAGGCAGAATGAGAAAAATAAAGAGCTTTTTGACATGTCCCAGTGGAGACACTGAGTACAAATATGAAACTGAAAATGAGCAGAATCCTCTTTAAAACCCAGTTTGCTCAACAGACACTAAAAGGTGCCTCAGTGATTTGAAGACCTTTGTAAGCAAGCACGCTTCATCAAACCTCCGTGTAGTTTGTCCACCTCTTTTACTTACATGAGTCATTGTGCATGTAACGGAGGGGATCTCTGGGGCCGTAGGTTTCGGCCTCCGTTACGTAAGATATAGCTTCATTATGGGCGAAGCATATTACTTTGTTCCACGCTAAAACATTGCACAGGAAGCATGTGAATATATGTAATTTATGCTTCTATTTGTCACGATATGTTTTAGTTTGTCTGTCTCTGTTTCCTGTTTTAGTTTGAAAAGTGTTCCCCCTCCCGTCTTGTCTGTTGCTGGTGATTGTGTTCACCTGGTGCCCTGTGTGTTCTCCTCCCTCCTCACCTGTGTCTTGTTGGTTTGATTAGTCCTGTGTGTATTTAGGTTCTGTTTTCCTCGAGCCCCCCAGAGCTCTGAGATCATCGAGGGCGGGCTTACGGTACGTCCACACAGCTTTTCAAAAATCTTGAAAATCTTGGAGCTGGGCGTGTCTGAAAGCTTGGGGATTTTTTGCGAGCAATGCGACCAACAACCGATCACATGAATCTCCCGCCCCCGACATACAAAGCAAAAAAACCCCGGGGATTTTATGCGAGCAATATATATATATATATAAACTCCCCAAACAGGCGAAAACCTACCAGTTTCCCCCACTGTCTCTGCCACCTCCCTCCATGCCTGGTTCCTCCGGTTTGTATCCTGTTAATAGTTCTGGTCGTAAAGAACCGGGTGATTTGCTCCCGTCATTTCTCGTTTGGAATATGAGGAAATGAACTGCGGTCTGGTTCTCCCTGCTTACACGCGGTTTGATTGGCTAGCGCTTCTACTGTCAGATTTGCATACACGTGTTTGATTGGCTGGCGCTTCCAGCTCAGCTTCAAAAGTTGAACATTGCTCAACTTTTGAATCCTGGAGATCCTGGAAATCTTCGCTTCGCTCCCCCACAATGCAGTTCGGCGAAAAGCGAGGCAAAGTGACGTCATCCCCATTCAACGTCAATGGGCAGAGAAGCGTTGGAAGCCGTGGAAGATTCGTCTAAAGCTGCTGTGTGGACGTACCGTTACTCATTGTTCCCCGGCTCAGAACCAAACACGCCGAAGCTGCTTTTAGTTTTTAAGCTCGCCGCAAATGGAATAAACTTCCAGAAAACCTGAGGTCTTCACCAACGCTGAGTTCTTTAAAGTCGAGGCTAAACACACTACTTTTTACAGCTGCTTACCCAGAAGCCTTTTAACTTGTTTTAGCACTTACCGTATGTCGTTTTTAAAATATTGTATATCTCATTAATGCATTGTTTTTATGAAACTTTTATTCCATTATGTTTATTCATTGTGTTCCTCTCTGTTCTACTATCATGTGTTAATGATCATGTAAAGCACTTTGACTTGCCTCTGCGTCTGAAATGTGCTATATAAATAAGCGTATCTTACCTTACCTTATAGTGTGTGTGAGATCCTTGGTGCTGGTGACTGTGTTCATATTGAGGCTGTGTCATGTACCACAATGAATACATGCCCACACCGGGTTGTATTTGAGCTCTCTGCCTCCTTGCGTGGTCGGGCCGTTCAACGGTCAGCTTCACGGTGCATAATCCGCCTTGCGTCTGCACTTTTCTCTCACAATGACCTGAGTGGAGTTGGTAGCAGCAGGACTCCGATTACTTCAAACTGTTCTGATCGGTATCTGATTGCAGCGGGAAACAAAACTACATTTGTATGCATGAGGACTACCAATCTGTAGGAACAATTATCTAACAATCTGATAACTTCTGGGGAAAATCCATTACAGAGGAGCAGTGTGTAGATACGTTATGGATGTGGGATGATTTGTAGTATTCTTTTCCGTGTTTGTGTCCATGTTAGACACGATGAGACAGACGGAGTTGGATGATACCCAGTAAGGAAGAATTAAAAATCAATATGGGTCACAGAGAATCACTCAGAACAGTTTAGGTGAAAAACAAAACAAAACAAACAGTGAGGCTCACTTTAAAGTAAAAGGGTTCTCTCAGACCCTTAAGCACCTGCCACACTGTCCCGAAATTGACACCCGATGGACACACGATAAAGGAAATGTTCAAATTCGGCTGTGATCGTAGCAACATCGGGCCATTCGTGAGGGCATCTAAGCCATCGTATGACCGTCGGTGGAGTTTCTCAGGCTCCGGCAGCAACTTCGCGAGTGGCAACTGCGTAAGGCACTCGTGAGGGCATCTTGTCAAGTCGTGTCATCTTCGTGTTATCATCGGTGCATTCGCCCTCACTCTGATCGGGGCGAATGCCCGATGGCACCGAGGATAACAAGATGCCCTCACGATGGCCTTACGAAGGGCAAAATGGACACACGAATTCAACACGAAAATGAACCTTCGCAAGGTCCTTCGGCTATTTTTTGGCACGCCAAAGATTTTGCCACCGCTCACGAAGTTGCTGCTGGAGCCTGAGAAACTCAGGCGCTCACCGGCGGTCATATGATGGCTTAAGATGCCCTCACGAATGGCCCGATGTTACGATCACAGCCGAATTTGAACATTTCCTTTATCGTGTCCATCAGGTTTTTGCACAACAAAATCAGTGTAAACATATTATGTAAATAACCCAATTTGTGTTCTGTGAAACTAAAAAGGATATAATATATTATTTTGAAGGAGAGTTGACAGGAAGTTGTTGTTGCTATGGAAACAACATTACGGAGAAAACGTAATATTTTCTACATATAAAGACGGATAAAGTAAAGAACAAAGTCTGAAGATATCAGTAGTGTATCATAGTACTGTAACATAATTGTTTTTGGTACTTTCATTGCAGTTGTATGTCTTAAATGTAATGTAAATGTTGCCTTCGTGTGTGGTTCGGGGCCATCTTCGTGCGAAATTCTCAATTCCATATTCGTGTGTCCATCGGGTGTCAACTTCGGGACAGTGTGACAGGGGCTTTACTAGTTTCAGGAGAGAGTGATCGATATGAGGCTTTACAGAGTAGACCCAATGTGGTTTACAATGGTGACAAATATGTTTTCATATTGTAGGAAAAAACCCTCAACAAATGAATACAGTCGGAGAGATTTCGTCACACGTACCGGAACTACATGACGGACAGCTCTCTGTAACAGTCTGTTGTTGAATGAGTCAGAAAAATATTTCGAACGTTTGTCCTTTAGTCAGAAACATTCTCAACAAAAGTTCTCAAGACAAAGTAAAGGGCCAATAGATGCAGCGTCGTCCCGAACATGTAGGGCTGAATGAAAACACGTTCACATGCTTGTGAAGAATGCAATCAAATTTTTCTAATTGCAAATGTTTTGATAATACGACTCACTTTATATGCCTCAAAGGATAAATGAGTGCTAAGAGAATAACTGAATATAAAGAGGACGTTTCTTTGCTGAAAACTCCACAGAGTGCCATTAAAACTGTGACATTCTGTACCTGACAAGTTCACGTACAATGTGTTGGAGCGCTAGCCAATAGAAGGGCGAGTTACATAGTGATGTAAAGAAATACAAGTTGCTCACTAATCTTGTGAAGTGCTTGCGTCAGACAATATTTAACACTGAAGCGCTGAGAGATTGCTGTTATAAAAATGTACACTTGTTTCCAGCTTTAGCAGGAAATGGAAGTTGTTGATAAATGTCTTTTTGCTCTGTACATGCAGTAAATACATATTCAGCCTCACAGAGAGTCTGTGAGCAGGACTCTTGAGGCGATTCCAGCCTCCCAACATTTATCATTATAAATGCAGTGTACGGTTTAAACAAAAAAATTGCATCAGTAGTAATCACTACAAAGAGGCACCACACACACACACACACACACACACACACACACACACACACACACACACACACGTACGCACGGACACACACACACACACACACACACACACACACACACACACACACACACACACACACACACACACACACACACACACACACACACACACACACACACACACACACACACACACACACACACACACACACACACACACACACACACACACACACACACACACACACAGAAGGCTTTCTCCTGGTGTAATTGTTCAGTGTTTGAAGTCTCAAATGCATTGTGTGGATCCATTCATAATAAAGGAGACACACACACACACGCACACACACACACACACACACACACACACACACACACACACACACACACACACACACACACACACACACACACACACACACACACACACACACACACACACACACACACACACACACACACACACACACACACACACACACACACACACACACGCGGATGTCCTTGAAGAGAAAAATAACGTTTGTTTATAAAAGAGCTAACGGGGCTAAAATGTTGCTCAGTTGTGCAATAGAGACAATGGAAGTAAATGGAACACCTTGAACCGTACAGGAGGAAGTGTTTTCCTTCAAACAGCTGGGAAAGGAGAAACAAATGAGCAGAGGAGGTTAAGAGAGCTGTCAAACTAATGGCTCTCAATGTACAGCAAGCCAAGAGGATTTCTAGAAAGATCGTATCTGGTAAGACAAGCAGGCACCAAGGACTTTAGACGCACCAACACTTTTAAACATTGGATCCAAATGTCTTTTGAGATTCCAACAGCAGAAGAAAAACAAAGGGAATGGGATGAAAGAAAACTAAATTAAAAGGCAAAGCGAGTGCTAGCTCATTAAACTGAAGTTTGGGGCAGTAAAAAGTGAAAAAACAAAATAGAATTCTGCACACAAAGCACTGAGCTTCAAACAAACTTTATCGACAATTGTGAATAGCCGGAATGGGTACGCTGTCTAACTTCTAATGTATGAATGAAATAACCATTCCGGCTATCTCATTCATACATTAGAAGTTAGACAGCGTACCTTGATCCAATAAAGGCAATAAAGACATGTTTTGGAACCCTAACAAACTAATCATGATGTGTGATATTACATTACATTGCATTTAGCGGACGCTTTTATCCAAAGCGACTTACAATAAGTGCGTTCGACCAACAAAATACAAACTTGAAGAAAACAGAATCATATAAGTACATCAGGTTTCATAGAGCCAAGCATTTCAAGTGCTACTCAGTCCTTTATTAGTATATAAGTGCTTTGTTAATAGTTCTATCGCTCGAAGTGGAGTCGAAAGAGATGAGTTTTCAGTCTGCGCCGGAAGGTGTGTAAGCTTTCTGCTGTCCTGATGTCAATGGGAGCTCATTCCACCATCTTGGAGCGAGGATAGCAAACCCACGTGTTTCTGCTGATGGGAACTTGGGTCTTCACTTTGACGTCACGTTTTGCCGAACTGCATTGAGGTTCCGTCGCTTCGCGTTGCTCGCTTCAAAAGTTGAGCAATGTTCAACTTTTGAAGCTTCGACGGAAGCGTCAGCCAATCGAATCATATTCCGGTACAAGCTCTAGCCAATCAAACCGCGTGCTTGTGTGTCCGGGGCGGGAGATTCATGTGATTGGTTGTTGGTCGAGTTTCAGACACGCCCACCGGCAAGCTTCAACGCGCGCCGCCGTGTGGACACTGTGGGAGTGTGTGCGTGTGTGTGTGTGTGTGTGCGTGCATAAAAATGTGTGGGATTTGCAGCTGCATTCTCTACAGCTAGTCTTGTAAATGTACTGTATTTAGAGCAGAGCCGTGCTCGTGCATTGAAAAGCGCTCCAATCCATTGTCAACAAATGATTACAAGTCACATTACCCAGGCACCATATGGGAAATGTTTGATGGATTAATGGATGCTGAAAACAATGGGAAGTAATGCGGTCTGGATGAGTGGAGAGAGCATTCGTGATTGAAAGGTTTCTGGTGTGAATGTGCCTGTGTCTCCTTTTGTCTCTTAAGAGGAAGTGTAAGCACTATGTTCCTTTGCTAAGTGAGAAAATGTATGACAACAGGTGGATAGAAGATCCATGCAAGCTAATCACAAACCCGCTGTGTTTATGTGCAGTTTGTACAAAGTTTGGGAGTTTCATATTAGGATCTTTATTAGCAAATTGAGCAAGGTGGATGTAAGCGGAAATACTACGACTTTCGGCAGCATTATTGTTAACTTTTATATGCAAACAACAGGGTTTCTTTACAGGGGGCAAACAACAGGGTTTCTTTACAGGGAGCAAACTACAGGGTTTCTTTACAGGGGGCAAACAACAGGGTTTCTTTACAGGGAGCAAACAACAGGGTTTCTTTACAGGGAGCAAACTACAGGGTTTCTTTACAGGGAGCAAACTACAGGGTTTCTTTACAGGGGGCAAACTACAGGGTTTCTTTACAGGGGGCAGACTACAGGGTTTCTTTACAGGGGGCAGAACAGGCAGGAGTACATCTCCTCAAAATACCTGCAGACAATGGCACGACTTTAGAGCAAAACCTATAGCTGCAAGTGTGTGTGTGTGTGTGTGTGTGTGTGTGTGTGTGTGTGTGTGTGTGTGTGTGTGTGTGTGTGTGTGTGTGTGTGTGTGTGTGTTTGTCTGTGTGTGTAAGTGTGTGTGTGTTTCAGGGAGAATCATTTGCATGTTCATTGCTGTGTCAGTGTGTCTTCCAGAAAGAGAGAAATCTCCATATTTATCACTGTGTGTGTGTGTGTGTGTGTGTGTGTGTGTGTGTGTGTGTGTGTGTGTGTGTGTGTGTGTGTGTGTGTGTGTGTGTGTGTGTGTGTGTGTGTGTGTTCCTTCTCTGGCTGAGTTGAACCACAGGTCTCTGGGCTGTATGTATTAGAGCTTAATGCTGCAGACCAGTCTGGCTCAGAATATCAATGCACACTCACACTCACTCACTTTTACATATCACACACATATAGAAAAACACACAAAAACACACAAACACTTAACCCTAACCCTAACCAGTGTTGTCATAGTTACTGAAAAACAGTAACTAGTTACCATTACTAGTTACTTCATTTCAAAAGTAACTCAGTTACTTTACTGATTACTTACACCAAAAAAGTAATGCGTTACTGTGAAAAGTAACTTTTTAGTTACTTAAAAAAAGGGCTCCCATTATATTAATGCCCTTATAGCCTTCATTTCAGTACTGTTATTGCATTGGAGAATAATACAATTATATGCAATCTGGATAGCATCGATATTAGCTGGCTTTACATTGTTGTATATTCTTTCTCCAGGTAGTTGGAAAACGTTGTCCGTCCCATATGCCGCCCGGACATGCTATCATGCTAACTAGCTCCCTGAAAGCGGGTGACTCCACTGTAGCGATAGCCTGCATGTGTTCTACAACATACCGTGCAATGGCTTTATCGACTTTTCCCTGGCTAGCAGTCCCTTGGTTAAAATCCAGCCGCTGTTGCTTAGCTGCAGGTGGAGGTGGAGTGGCGTCGGCTGAGTCTCTGTGGTCTTAGCTACTAGCTTCGTCCCAGCATGTTGTTTCTGCAGATGTTTTAAGAGATTTGAATGACTGGTTTGGGCAGTAGATAGGCTCTTTGACCCGCCAGGACACGACTTACATTTAACTAAAACGTTCTTTTCTTTGTGCTCGACAAAAGTGAAATAGTGAGAATATCTCCAGGTGGAGAAACTAGACTTGAGCTCCGCCGCCGCCATGATAGTCTTGTTAGTAAACAACACAAACACGCCCACAGCGCGTCTCCGCATGTGACACAGGAAGTATCTAAGTACATTTACTCAAGTACTGTACTTAAGTACAGTTCTCATCTCTGTTCACCTGGCTGTTGACTATATAAAAAAACTAACGCAGTAACGGAGTAACGCACCATGTAGTAACGGTAAGTGAGTTACTGCATTTAAAACGTAATTCATTTCATTTCATTTCAAACCTTTATTTATACAGATAAAATCCCATTGAGATCATTGATCTCTTTTCCAAGGGAGACCTGCTCAAGTAGTTCCACATGAAACATAAAAGCATAAACAGAACAACTAAAGGACATCATCCAGCATCATTTACATAATTATCCACATAAACAGGTACCAATAGTTTCTGATTGACTAGCATCCAACCGAGCTTTAAAAACATTTAGTGGCACCAGATTGCTCAGTTTCCATTTAATTTGCAGACTATTCCAAGACAGAGGAGCTGCGCATCTAAAAGCTGTCTTCCCTAAGACAGTCCTAGCAGTTGGCACATTTAATAAAACCACAGCATTCGATCTCAGGCAGTAGCCACTTACACATTTCCGTGAGATCAGGGAGCAGATATAAGATGGAAGTTTCCCTAACATGGCTTTGTATATAAAAATGTACCAGTGACTGAGCCTCCGTACAGTTAGTGAAAGCAAACCAGCCCTTGCATACAGGGTGCAGTGATGGGTTAATGCTTTACAGTTTGTCACAAATCTCAGTGCGCTGTGATACGCAGCATCTAACTTGACCAGGCAATTGGCAGGTGCATTCATATAGACCAGATCCCCATAGTCCAGCACAGGTAAAAGGTCACAGAGCCTTTTCCTGGCCTCAAGCGAGAAGCAGGACTTGTTTCTGAAGAAGAAACCTCGCCTAACCCTCAGTTTTTTAAGCAGGTTATTGAGATGAAGTTTAAAAGTGAGACAATCATCAAGCCAGATACCAAGGTATTTGTAACAGGTAACCACTTCAAGTTTTGTTCCTTGCGTAGTTACAATATCTAAAACAGGCTCTGGTGTCTTTTTTGCTTTTGAAAAGAGCATTACCTTGGTTTTATCCACATTTAAAAGAAGCTTTAGTTCAGAGAGCTGAGTCTGAATAGTGTTAAAAACAGCCTGTAATTTAACACCAGCCTCCTTAATGGAGGGACCTGCACAGAACATCACGGTATCATCCGCATAAAAATGTAAAGTAGCTTCATCCACATTATCACCTACGCTGTTAATATATATGGAGAATAAAAGTGGTCCTAAAACAGAACCTTGAGGAACACCATTAGAAATGTTTAACCACTCAGAAGACAGTCCATCAAAATGAACACATTGGGACCTTTCAGAGAGGTAGTTCACAAACCACCCCACTGCAAGGCTGGATATGCCAATACTGAGTAGCCTCTGCTTTAAGATGAGATGATCAACGGTGTCAAACGCTTTGGAAAGGTCAATAAACAGAGCTGCACAACTCTGCTTATTATCTAAAATACTCGTAATGTCATTCAGCACTTTCATTGTCGCAGTGATGGTGCTGTGTTGCTTTCTGAAGCCTGACTGATGTTTAGACAGGATGTCATTTGTACATAAAAACTCCTTTACCTGTTCACTCACTAAGCGTTCGAGCACCTTAGCCAGAACTGACAATTTAGAGATTGGCCTATAGTTATTTAAAATAGTTGCCTCCCCTCCTTTCAGTAAAGGCAAGACATACGCAGACTTCCATACTTTTGGAATTGTATTTGTGCTGAGGGAGAGGTTAAAAAGAGAAGTAAGAGGTGGAGCAATAAAGTCTGCAGCTATCTTTAAAAAGAAAGGTTCTAAGCCAGCCGGTTTCCTAGGATCTAGCTTAGATAAGGCTTCATGAACAACATCAACAGTAAAAGGGGTAAAACTGAAAGGGTTTTCCAGACCACGTTGTTCAGAGTCACAGACTGTGGTGTTCACAGAAGCAGAGTTGTGCTTGTGTTTAATGCGTTAGAGTACTAGTTACTGCCAAAAATAACGGTGTTACAGTAACGTGTTAGTCGCAACACTGACCGCAACACTGACCCTAACCCTTAAACCCTTAAACCCTTAAATGCGAAAACCCTCCGGAGCCCTACGCTCTTCCACAAACTAACCCTAACCACGTCTTCACCCTAAAATTAATGATTCCCCTTGTGGGGACCTCCATTTTGACCCCATAAGGGAAGCCAGTCCCCACACGTGACTGTGTAAACATATTTAGGTCCCCACAAGGATAGTAAGGCGAGGCCACACACACACGCACACGCACACCAGGAGGTAACAGAATAACATATACATAGAGGAAGAGGTCGACATTTACACAAGCAGCATTTAGAAGCTGTAACGTTCAGTACAAATACGAAATTATATATAGTAAAAGTTAATAACAAAGATATTTGTAGTGCTGATTTTTTATAAAAAAGGAACCAATCCATTAAAAAATACTATTTAACACCAATAAGATGAACACATTTATCATGCAAATGTTAAAAACTTGAAACAATATATCAAACTAGAGAATGCAATTCCTGAAGAAATTGCTAGTGGGATTGCTTTATGCTGAAAATCTGATGCTAAACTGCTATGCTGAAATGTAATGTGTAAGAAGAAAGTGAAGAATTTAGATTAAAGTGTAATGTGTAAGAAGAAAGTGAAGAATTTAGATTAAAGTGTAATGTGTAAGAAGAAAGTGAAGAATTTAGATTAAAATGAAATGTGTAAGAAGAAAGTGAAGAATTTAGATTAAAATGAAATGTGTAAGAAGAAAGTGAAGAATTTAGATTAAAATGAAATGTGTAAGAAGAAAGTGAAGAATTTAGATTGAAATGATACATGAACACTGGGGGCTTGAATGTGTGATGAGAGAAGAAAAGAAAGTAAAAAGGCTTGGAAAAGCAGCAGAATATTTGAACCGCAAACTTCTGAACTAAGTTGATGACGAATTATCTGTCGCCATGGCAATGGCATTTGATGACACCTCATAATACGCTTAGATGCGTTGATGGCTGCATCGTTACCAAACCTGTGAAGTCTTGGGCTGTTTGGAGTATTTTCACTGAAGCTATGAGAAAACCGTGTTTCAAGGCGAGCATTTTGTTGACATGGTAACGGCATTTGAAGAACTGAAAACTGTCCCGTAGATGTCTTCAAGGCTGGATTGTTAGCACACATGTGAAGTTTGATCACTTTTGAAACATTTTCATAGGAGTTATAATAGCGACATCATGTTTTATGGCGAGGGATGCGTTGCCATGGAAACGGCATATGGTGAGATCTCAGATTTGGTGTAGAGCTCTTGAGGCATGGACCGGTGATATGCAAGTGAAGATTGGGGGACGATTGGACAGTGTCCATTGGACTTACAGCCTCATCGTGTTTCATGGCGAGTGGTCTGTCGCAACGGCATTTGATGACACCCCATACTACGCTTAGATGCGTTGATGGCTGCATCGTTACCAAACCTTTGAAGTTCTGGGCTGTTTGGAGTATTTTCACTGAAGCTATGAGAAAACCGCGTTTCAAGGCGAGCATTGTGTTGCCATGGCAACGGCATTTGAAGAAATCTCAAAACTGTCCAGAAGATGTCTTCACAGCTGGACTGTTGAAGTCTGCTGTGTGTGTGTGTGTGTGTGTGTGTGTGTGTGTGTGTGTGTGTGTGTGTGTGTGTGTGTGTGTGTGTGTGTGTGTGTGTGTGTGTCTCTGAGATGTCTTCACAGCTGGACTGTTGAAGTCTGCTGCATGTCAGTTGGAGTGATGACATCATCGTGTTCCATTGCACAGGTGTTTATAGTTGAGCTAATGAGCTCTGTAGAGATCACAGGTTTCCATTGTTCTGAATGAGAGATGAACCTTTTACATGTGAACGTTTTGTGGAAGAACCGTAACAGATATCTGTGAAATTTCAAAACGTGAAGCATGTCAAGGAAGTTGAGTATCTGAAGTGTAATCTTTGTGTAGTTTCGGGATAATAATGTGGCCTTTTTGGCAGTTTAACTAAAGGTGTGCGGCTGCTACCGTGAGGAAATATCTGCCTGAAATTACAATGGGCTTCAATGGAGGAATGTTGAAAGTTGTTGTCACTTCATGCCCTCAAGAGGCATTTAGTTTAATTATGTTTGCTTAATTATTTGTAATTTTTCAAGCTATGAGATGTTTTCCTACGTTTGTCATGATAAATTATGTCTCAGGAATGTAGGGTTTGGGAATTATGGCAGTTTTCAAAAAATATATGAAAGCAAATTTCAAGATGTCCTCCACTCTAGCTGTGACATCACACACTCTAGTTAATGTTAAAATGTGAATACAACCTCTAAAACAAGGTCTGAACAAATGTTAATATCTCTAAAAGTAAGAATCAGATTTAAAAGTTGTTTTACACGAATAATGTCAGAAATATTTGTAACATTTTAAAGTTGGAATGAGGTTTCTGAGTGAAAGTATGAATGAACAGTTAGCAGTTGAATCGCATGAAGATTTGTTGAAGTCTGAAGATTTCCCCCATTGACTTCAATGTTAAAAATGTGATGCATTATGGGATGTATCTCTGGAATTATGAAAGTTATGAATGGTTATGGTCGATTCCAGACCGAGCTGAACGTTTTGATGTTTGAATGGAGTTTCTGCGATGTTCAATACGGGAGGAGAAGAGGGCCAAAATAAGTCGGCGGAATAATAATAATAAAAATGTTGTGCGTAGAAGAACAGTTAGTTGGAATGCTGTGAACAGAATTCCCACTAAATTATAACATTTCTGGATTTCTATTAAAAGTTGTCACAAGAAAAATGACTTTTCAGCTTTGTTATTACCCTTTTGGACTTTTTCTTTCCTATTATTTAAATTTAATAATCACCCTGTTGCACAGATCAAGCTCCATTCATTTATTGTTGTCATTTTCAAGGACTTTCATCTGACTTAATTGACCAGAGCTGCAGACGATAATAAGAGAATATTTGGCCTTGGGTTTTACCTGAAAATAATTTTTTATTTAATTGATTCTTGTGTGCTGAACAAGAGATGTTGTTGTTGGGAAATCATTCTCGCGCAAAACCGGTAAAAGCTTTCTGTGACCTTTCAGGACTGACTTTCTCCCTCAGCAAATACATCCCTTCAAAGTGGAGGAATAGAAAAGCTGCATCTTTAGTTATTTATTATAGGTGACAGGTTGACATTTCCAAATCAGAAACATGAGTTGTTATTATGTGTTATCAGCAGTGTGTGTGTGTGTGTGTGTGTGTGTTATTTGTGTAACATTAATGTCAATTTAAAAGTATGTTGAGATAAGATTGTGGTTCTGTGTAAATTGCTTTAGGTTGTACGTTTTTTTGTGTGTGTAATTTGTATCGAAAGGTTAATAAATATTAAAGTGAAGGATGTTAAAGTATTAGTTTTTTCCGCAATAGCTCTAAGGTGCAAGACTGAATGATAGACTGAATAAAACCTACCTCCACCACTTCCCACTGAATCCCCAACTTGCTAATCAGAATGAAATGATTTTCCATTAAAGGTTACAAATGTTATTGAACAATGTGAAAATTAAAACGGAAAGGAAATACAAAATAAAATAAATAAACATATTCCTTAATGCTTTTTATTACGGTTTGTTTCTAGTTTGATCAAATCTATAACATTGAGCTTCACAAAAAAAATGAATGAATGAAAATGTAATGCTAATAAATACGTGTTATTATTATAACAAAAATAAAAAATGACTGGCGTTTCTCCTTAAACTCTGTTTTGCAGAGATACTTATTCATTAATAGTAATAATGTGCAGTATTTTAATACATTTTTACATTTCTGAATTGCAATAAGACTTCAAAGATGAGTTGTTTCTATGAACAGGGAAAATTGAGACGAGACGAGTGATGTGAAATATTTGTAATTAACAGTAGAAGCATTTCAAACCACCTACACTTCCTTCTTAAAGAGCCAAGTGAATGTCAAGTGTACTCTTTCTGTTATTTCAAAGGCAAATACGTCAATAAATAGCAAGAATCCACATTTTATTTTCAATCTAGATGTAATTGAAAGCATAGAAAGTATGAAGGATATGTTTTCAAAGCTGACAGAAACAGCACCTCACGAAGAGATCAGGGTTACACATTTACAGATTGGGAGAAACGGCAGCAGTGAAAGCGCCTTCTTCTTCTTTCTTATTTTCTATAGTTTATCATGTGAAGTGTGTCATATGGATGAAACCGCAACGCCTCAGTTTTTATCCAGCCTGACAGGCTCCAATCTATTCGTGGAGATCCACTGATGACCGCCGCCTATTCACACTCACACATGATGGAAAAATAAACTCGCGAGGTTAGCCTCAGTGCAGGCATCCAGGAATCAATAATCCTGAATACACGCCACTTAACTGTCCCCCGCTCCGCCTCTAACACACTCTCTATCTCTCTCCTTCCAGAAAAAAATGGAGTAAAAGTCATTCCCCCCCCCCCCATTCTGCTTTACCCTCCACCATGCTTCCAAGTACTTCCTGTTTCCAGAGATAGCGACAGGCGTTAAACAACAACATCGGGCAGGAAATCAGAGATGTAACAACGTCTTCTGCTGCTGAATTATTGAACACTATAAAAGGTAAACACTCCAATGCACACACACACACACACACACACACACACACACACACACACACACACACACACACACACACACACACACACACACACACACACACACACACACACACACACACACACACACACACACACACACACACACACACACACACACACACACACACACACACACACACACACACACACAGATATGAGATTGAATGCAGGGATACTGATGATTACTTTGATAAGAGTCTTTGCATTACTTTTCACAGAACTAGAGGACAGCTGGTTCTTAAGCAACGAGCATCAAGAGACACGTAATTGACATAATGAACACTTTAGATATTCCCTATCCTAAGGCAATAGTTTTAAATGGTACTTTTCAATAAAAATACACTTAAAGAGGATTAATTGCACTGTCTCCATTATCATAAGTAATAAACAAATCAGAATAATTCAGGCTTATAGCCAAACATGCAAGGAAACTGCTTTGGTGTATAATGGTGCATACATAAAGGAACACTAATTGTAAGAAAAGGGGAAGAACTATTTTAAAAACTATGATAACAGTACAACATTGAAAAATATTCATGTCAAATGTAATTATAAAACAAAGTAAATTATGACTAAATACTCAGAAAAATAAAATAAAATTCAATATGTGCAGTAATTAAATGTGAAGTTGAGAGCAGTGCAGAAAAAGAGTTGAACAGAAATGTGTAAAGTAAAGGAATGTGAGAGTCTACAGTATTCAAATGAACAAGATGCATTCATATTATGCATAGTATCTATAGAGCAGTGCTTCTCAAACTTTTTTCAGTAATGTTCTTTGAAACATTTGCTCAGCCAAGTACCCCCTGACCGACCCCGGACATTTTTGATAGAAACAGCCTTTATAAATAATTACAATATAGTGATGTTCCATCAGTGTGTGATTAACTCCTTCATGCACGAATTACAACAAACTAAGGATATTTTCATCTCTATGCATGAAAAAAACAATATAACAGAAAAACTACAAGATACAATACACCTACATAACCTGCCCCCCCCCCCCCCCTCCCTATCTGGCTGACCTTCTTCAGGAGTACACCCCCTCTCGCTCCCCACGCCTCGTCACCATGGGTGCTCGGGCTTTTAGCTGCACTGCTCCCAGACTCTGGAACTCCCTCCCACCGCACATCCGACAGTCAGACACAATCACCATGTTCAAATCCCAATTAAAAACCCACCTGTTCAAATCTGCTTACTCACTGGAGTGCTCCCCATTATATGTTTCATTTGTGTCCACTTGACTGTCTCCTCCATGATTTCCTGTTTGTGTTTTTATCATGTTCTGTTGCCTATTAGCGTTTTTGTACAGTGTCCTTGGGTATGAAAGGCGCTTAAAAATAAAATGTATTATTATTAAATCTGACAAGGACCCCCTTAGTGGTTCTAGGAATATTTTATATACAGTTGTGTTTTCTATTTAACTTATTGTACTAAGATTATTTTTGTAATCATGCATGGTATTTCTTTAATTAAACTTTTTATTTTTTGTATCTCACGTACCCCCTGCAGTACCCCAACGTACCCCTAGGGGTCCGCGTACCCCCATTTGAGAATCACTGCTATAGAGAGTGAGTGTGAGTGGGGGAAACGTGACTAAATGGAAGTATTTCCGTTCTAGCGCGTGTGCACTTATCGGCCACCGTACATAATATTAATATCTCTAGCAAATGATTTTAGGTAAACAGATAAGATAACTCTCAGACAGTTTTCATCATCCACAAAGCTCTGTTTCTCGATGTGTCATCATACCTGTCTCGATATGTCACAGAATATGGATAATTGCCAAACAACAACACTCCGCTGATTCACTCTTTTGAATCACATGAAGATCATCACTCATTATCGATGGAGGGGAAACACATATGGTGAAGCTCGAGGCGTGAGATCGAAGGCTGTGCTCTTGTTGGGGTGAGAGTGATTTATACCCCGTCTGTATTTATATACCGTATGTGTGTGTGTGTGTGTGTGTGTGTGTGTGTGTGTGTGTGTGTGTGTGTGTGTGTGTGTGTGTGTGTGTGTGTGAGTGTGAGTGTGAGTGTGAGTCTGTGTGTTTCCTCTACACCTCGTTGAGGAATGAAAGGCTCCGGATGTCATCAGTTCCCATATTGATTTTCCTGCTCACATACTTAATTGAAGTTGTTGGGCTATACATAATTGAAGTTGGTTCTCTCAATCTCTCTCCCTCTTCCCTTTTCCCCCCTCAAACATTAAAAAGAGAAAAGTCATACCTCTTCCTGCTCTCCACTCTTTTCTCATTTCGTTTCAAGAGACAAGTGTTAATGGGGAAGCCTGTGGCTATGTACTTTTGATAGAGTGGTAGGGTGCATGTGTGTGTGGGTGTGTGTGTGTGTGTGTGTGTGTGTTTCCATTTGGTGTGAACATGTACGAGTGTGTGCAGCGTATAAGCAGTGGCGGTTCTAGACCAATTTGACTGGGGGGGCTGCTGGGGGGCAGTTATTTTCTGAGGGGGGCACAATAAATGCAGGACGAAAAAGAGAACTAGACAGTATGAAGTAATTGCGCATAAGAAAACAATGCAATACAGTTATTGGTATTTGTTTCAGTACACTTATTTATTTCAGATATATCTTATAGTTATTACTGTTAGCTTCAGCTTAAGTTATAGTGCAATGTTTGCACTAACACTATATTTATATAAAAATAAAGGCAATGAACAGGTACATCCCTACTTTACATAAGGGTGTCTGCACAATCTCACATTACAGCAACAAAATCCTGCAGTTTCTGGCAAACCGAGTAACAGAAAATATATATTTAAAATAAATAAATAAAAATGTTCATCGTTAGGGGGGCCACAGGGGGGTCAGAGGTCAGTGTTAGGGGGCACTGCCCCCCTGGCCCCCCCTAGAACCGCCCCTGCTTATAAGTGAAAGAGAAGCCTGTAGGAGGAGGTAAGAAACTCAAGAAAGACTTTGTGATAACAGAGATATAATATCACTGATTGCCTTTGACTACTGTTTCCTAGTCTCCTCTCCAGTGTCTTCACATTATGAAAAAACATTGAAATGATAAATGAAGTTGGAAGAGCCCGAGCTGAGAGCTGAGAAGAGAAACATCCTGGATAAGCACGGCTGTGGTTGGAGAACAGCCCGCAGTAATACATTGATGCATTTTAATATTTAATTCTTGTGCATGAAGAATCAAGAAGTGTTTGCTCAGTTCAGAATAAGACAGCATTATTAAATGAGCAGTCACTTCTATAATTAAACAGAAGAAAGCGAGGAACGATTCTCTCAGGATCTAAGTAACGCCTTGTTTAATACAGATCATCAGTTAGAGGGAAGTCAGAGGCACGACTTCCCTGTAACAGGAAGCTGAAACGGGATCCGTCCAAAGTGAAAAGACTTGCATTTTATATGTTGGAGTTGTTTCTCCTCTTCCTCAGATCTTCTTTCTTTGGGGTAATCTTCCTCCTCATCTTTACAGATCTGTTCAACTTTGATCTCTCCCCGTGAGGTGTCGCCTCCTTCCTCATCTTCAACACAGATGTATTTCCTTCTATGCAGATCTTCTTTCTCCTTTTAATAGCCTTACTTTTTTACTCAAAGACCGTCCTCTCCATCTCCCTGCTTTAGTGTTGCACAGAACCGGCACAGATGTTAAAATGTTCATTTACTGAGACAACCACCAGGAGAGATTATACAAAAGACAGCTAACAAGCTAACTGTACCTCGAGAAACTGTCTTCAAGAAAAATTGTCTTTCTCCAGAAGTGAAGAGATGGAAGAAGGTTAGAACCAAGTTTAAATCCTATAATCAGTGGCGTCTCCAGAGTATTTTTGTTAATCTATGGTAGGGCTAACCCATACAGTGGTGGGGCTCAAGTCAGTATTTGCAATGTAATTACGTACACGCTATATCGCCCCCCTTGACAGTGAAACGCCACGCGTGAGGTTTAGATTATGTCTCAATCCAAATTGAACTGTATGAAATAAAACGGCACATTTGTCTTGTAGTAAATAAAAAGGGATCCCTGTGAACGTGACGTATGATAGTACACGTTGAAGATCCAATGGGGATACTGAGTGGCGGTTCCGATTGATCTCAATCAGTAATGCATGACGCAGACCCAACGTTTCGTTGCTTTGATTGGCTGTAGGTATATTCAAATTGCATTCGGAGGCATTTTGATCTGACCGCGGCCGCGCTGATATTATAACACCAGAGAATTTCCACACCTTTAGTGAATAAAACTCCCCCACTACTTAGACTATTCCTTCCCTCCATTAAGGAGGCTGGTGTTAAATTACAGGCTGTTTTTAACACTATTCAGACTCAGCTCTCTGAACTAAAAAGTCTTTTAAATGTGGAGAAAACCAAGGTAATGCTCTTTTCTAACGCTAAAAAGATACCAGAGCCTGTTTTAGATATTGTAACTACGCAAGGAATAAAACTTGAAGTTGTTGCCTGTTACAAATACCTTGGTATCTGGCTTGATGATTGTCTCACTTTTAAACTTCATCTCAATAACCTGCTAAAAAAGCTGAGGGTTAGGCGAGGTTTCTTCTTCAGAAACAATTCCTGCTTCTCGCTTGAGGCCAGGAAAAGGCTCTGTGACCTTTGACCTGTGCTGGACTATGGGGATCTGGTCTATATGAATGCACCTGCCCATTGCCTGGTCAAGTTAGATGCTGCGTATCACAGTGCACTGAGATTTGTGACAAACTGTAAAGCATTAACCCATCACTGCACCCTGTATGCAAGGGCTGGTTTGCTTTCTCTAACTGTACGGAGGCTCAGACACTGGTACATTTTTATATACAAAGCCATGCTAGGGAAACTTCCATCTTATATCTGCTCCCTGATCTCACGGAGAATTGTAAGTGGCTACTGCCTGAGATCGAATGCTGTGGTTTTATTAAATGTGCCAACTGCTAGGACTGTCTTAGGGAAGACAGCTTTTAGATGCGCAGCTCCTCTGTCTTGGAATAGTCTGCAAATTAAATGGAAACTGAACAATCTGGTGCCACTAAATGTTTTTAAAGCTCGGTTGGATGCTAGTCAATCGGAAGCTATTGGTACCTGTTTATGTGGATAATTGTGTAAATGATGCTGGATGATGTCCTTTTGTTGTTCTGTTTATGTTTTATGTTTCATGTGGAACTACTTGAGCAGGTCTCCCTTGAAAAAGAGATCAATGATCTCAATGGGATTTATCTGTATAAATAAAGGTTTGAAATTAAATGAATTCCTTGCACCCCTTCTAGCATAAGCCCGAATGGTCTCAACCATATTGCATCAGTATTCTGTCTTTACTTCTAGATATGTAACCTTTCTGTGTGGGGATGTTTACGACCAACCCTAAGTCTCGTTATCTCCTTTAAGGAATGTGCTGTTGCACTTAGTCTCAGTTGTATGACCGACGCTCGGTCAGCCTAAGAGTATCTCCAGAATGTTGGAGATATCGCCAGTGTTCCCAGGTGTCTACGCTCCATCCCCCAATATGTGGATGAACTCTCTGTAAACTAGTTAAAAGGTCTATAGAGAGAGAGGCTGGGCAGATTTGACATGGCGACCCACCAGGGCAGTCAGAATCTCTGGCTGTGTGACTTGTGATGTGAATTTTTCCGGCCGTATACTGTGTAAATATCTGTGTTTGACATCAAAGCTCCAACTCTCCTCGTGTCTCTCTGAGTCCGGACTCTCCATTGCTGCAGAAGTTTCCCTCACAACGTGCACTTGTTGTTACAGCAGGATCAGTTTGTGTGTTGTGGACACGACCCGTATATTTTTCGCTTATTATTTAATATAATTTGCTTACTTTAACATAATTTTTCATGGTGGGGCTAAGGTGGGGCTAAGCCATTTCTTGGTATGGCTGTAGCCTACTCCAGCCATGCCCTGGCGCCGCCACTGCCTATACTGTCTTTAATCCTCTCAAATACAGCCTTTAAAAACATCTTAAAATATCAAAAAACGTTGATAAGTGATGAGTCTTTGATACATTTTAACCCAAACCGCAATTTACGTTTGGTATACTTACAATCACAGCAGACCTCCCTAAAATGAAAGTAATACCTTTTCCTATACATTAAATGATTGTGAGATGGTACATGGACCACACATATGCATCCACTTCATCATCCATGGTCAGTGTCTTGCTCATGAGGAACGGAGGATCAAACCATTAACTCGGGGACTAATGGACGACCCCGTCTATTTCTACCAGAACTGTATAAATCTATAAATGTCTTTAGCCCTCAAAAGTGCGTAAACATCTTTAAATGTCAAAAAGACCGCCTGAGTTAATGTGTCTTTGATAATTACTCTACCGCTCACGCAGCACCCTTAAGCGAGAGATCAATTGTGTTGTCGTGATTGAGTGAGGTCTGAATGCTCTTTGTTTCCTCCTGCCGGGTGAGAGTGTGCTCAGGACCAGATTAATTGCTCCGAGTGTTAATTAGCTGCCCGCCCCTGGATGCCACGCGTCTCCATTGATTAAACTTAGCCTGTGTCTTGTTGCTCTCTTTGTTCATTTAACAGGGTAATTGATGGGGCTGGCTGTCTGGTCCTCCGTCCTCCATTCTCTCTCATCTTTCCCTTTCTGGGTTTTCTTTCCTACTCTTTCCCTCCCTCCTAAACACTCATGTGTGCCAGTGGCCTAGCTCCTAAATCACACTGTTTGCAAGCTGTCTCCTCAGGCAAGAGTGTGTGTGTGTGTGTGTGTGTGTGTGTGTGTGTGCGTGTGTGTGTGTGTGTGTGTGTGTGTGTGTGTGTGTGTGTGTGTGTGTGTGTGTGTGTGTGTGTGTGTGTGTGTGTGTGGCCTAGCATTACTATGCGTGTGGGGACCTAAATCTGTTTACACAGTCAGGTGTGACTCGCCTCCCTTATGGGGACAAAATGGAGGTCCCCATAAGGGGGATCATTAATTTTAGGGTGAAGACTTGGTTAGGGTTAGGGTTAGGCATGTGTTGGTTAAGGTTAGGATAAGTCTCCAGGAAATGCATGTAAGTCAATGTAATGTCCCCTGAAGTGATGTATACATGGTGTGTGTGTGTGTGTGTGTGTGTGTGTGTGTGTGTGTGTGTGTGTGTGTGTGTGTGTGTACGCTCTCTGCACACACAGCTCGTAGTACCCATTTCACTCGCTAACAACACTGCCAATATCAGATGTACCAAATAGAAAGGTAATACTTGGGTGCTGGTGTTTCAATGCAGTGCTCAGGCAGATGTCCACTTCATGTATCGTTGTGTCCTGTAATTTCATGTACAATAGGACATTTCTTGGACGTGATCAGACGGGTATTGAGCGGATGCTAGCTTAGGACACTTTTGTCACAATTGGCCTTTTCAAATGTAAACATTACCAGGCTAGAGGCATCGAGGACACTCAGTGAAATGGATGTGGTTAGTTCTATTCTGAGGGGTTTCCTCTAGGCACAGCAGCCTTAAGGCCTTGTCATTTCATATTTAATTTGCTAGATTCCAAGACATTTTCGAGAATAAATGGATTCATTTGGGTGAAGTAAAAAAAAAAATCTCCAAAAAATCCAACTTTGACAAACATTTACCAACCAAATCTGATTCGGAGAGTAACACGTGAAGGAACCTATTAGTTTATTAGCTTTTTCAAATCCTCAGATTGAGTATTAACTGCTCCAATAAAGAGCCACCAAGAATGATAAAGCTAACAAGCCAATTCACTTTCAAACTTGTGTATTTAAATACGGTATGAAAGCAGTCTTAAAATTACCAAAAAACGAATTATTACTAATCATCAAAAAAAGAGGTAAACGTTGCATGCATACCCCAATGTATCTCGGGAGAGACAACAACAACAAATACATCATGAAATTGTAATATTTAAAGTGTTTGTCCATGTAAGGGTTAATGAAGACAGTGAAACACTATTGCATTTACCAGAGTCTGATGTAAGTGAGTTGTCTGGAAGTCTTAGAATCCATTTATTTGTAATCATATGCTGCATAAAATAAAAATAAAAGCAGTTTCTGTCTCTTCACCTGTTTCTAACCTGGTTTTAACCTGACAGCTCTTACATTGAAGAAAGGGCTGACATCCGTCCATTACAGCTAGCTTAGCAGACCTATTTATCAACAGACTCGACCACATAGAAAACCCCGAAGCATTTCCCCGAACCTCAGACAGCTCCGCAGCCGTGTGACTAATGAAGGCGGCGGCCCAACAACCCATACGTCAACCAGACGTGGAAAACGTCTGACTGCATGGTCCTGAAACATGCTGAGCTTTGACATAATACGTCAGTCAAAAGTGTGTTTGGTTTTCCTGTTATCATGAGCTGCACTTTCCAAATGCTGGTTCGGGATTGGTCGACGGTTTGGCAACGAAAAGAAAATACTAAGTGTTAATAAATCGGGAATCTCTAATTCATATCATCCTTACATCTTAATTTCCTTTTTACCTGCCTTCACAAAAGACACACTATTTCCTGTACTGCAATTGAAAGATTTGGAATATGATGGTTACTGACATAAAGGGATGCAATACTCTTAATTTGTCCCTTTTTCCCAAAGCAGCATTAATGTTTTATTCATTCAAACCTGAATAATAGCTCGTACTTCACAGCTCCTGCTCCACTCACCGTGGTCTGGCGAGGCTCCATTTACTGGAATCAGCGCTCAATCGATGATTGACAGTTCAGGTAAGAAGCTTTGCACCTCTAAATAGGCTGTGATGTTTCTAATTTCCAATAGAAGAAAACCTTGAAAAGGGTTTTAAACCAAATATCTGCTAAGAAAAATAATGTAAATTTAGTTGGAGATTTTATAATTTGTGTCTTTCGATAGCCATCCATTACTTCTCAGATGTGACAAGTCTACATGTGCACTGACTTCAGCTTCAGTTTTTAAAAGCCTTGTTTAAAAAGTGTTATGGGCGTCTCAACAGATCTTTTTGTAAGAAGCAGTGATCTGAACTTTGTGAGGCATATTTTGTATTAAATTAAATGTCATATCACAGGATTTCTGTAGGGATCCAGATTTCAAGAAAACAATCAGAAAGGGCTAGACTTTCATTTATATCGCATGAACTTAATAATACATCAAATACAGGTTCAAAGGAATCTCTGATCTCACAAACACCTTTAATAATAATAATAATAATTCCTTACATTTATTATAGCGCTTTTCCAGTGCTCAAAGCGCTTTACAGATACACATTACACATATTTTGTATACATGCAATGGTCACTTTTGGGCCAAAAGTCAAAAAAGCACGAGTGGTGCATTTCCTTTTCACATTAGGACACTAGCTTTATTGGTCAAGAAAAACACCATCCACTCGGTCAAATTCTTAAAACAATGTCCAATACTGTAGGTAATTGGTATGTTAGGGGATGGGGAATAAAGCTTTTTTAAATGACTAAATTACAAAAAAAGTGGAATCTATCTGTGGGGGCATCGAAAGTTGGGTATTGTTGGGGAAATACTGAATGTCCTCTTCCAATATGAGAGTAACTTGATGACAAAGGTATCCCAAGTGTAGCTGTGAACATGACAGGATGGGTGATTACCTCGAAGAGCATCAGGACTGTTTGAGGCAGATGATAGCTATGTGATTAACATGATGATTCAGCCTCTATGGAGAGAGACATATGACAAGCATGCTCATTTCTGACGTGGAGCTAATCTGAAGTAAACATTGATACTGCTTTCTATTCCTCCATCTTGTGACTGTGTGACTCCCTCTCTTGGATATCAGCATGTGAAGGACACTGCTCAGGAACTAGTTGATGCTCTGTAAGTGATGACTACTTCCATTCTGGAGAGGATCAGAAACACATGGAACCTGATGTTGAAGCTGAAGCCGGGGACCAGTGAGATTTGGCTAACAGGTACTGATATGTATTCCAGAGAAAACAGGTATGAGTGTTATCGATCTTCTTACAGTTGGAACGTGAGGACGATATAAAATGGGCTCAGAGTGAAAAATGCTGAACAGATTGCAATACACGGGAGTTGAATAGGAGGTATTAGAGAATAGGGTGCATGGCGAGAAGAGGAGGGGGCTTCTGGAGACAAGGTTGGACTGAGGAGTCACGTACAGCACATTAGTCACACTTCCAGTGAGGCGTAGCGACACACACTAAGTGCTGTGACACACACTATGTTAGGGCAACAGACCTGAGGGAGAAACCAGGGAGGCACCGCTGGGCTGATCTGAGAACTGTCATCCTCAGAGTCCAGAGGTGGGAAGTAGTGGAGTACAAATACTTCGTTACTGTACTTAAGTACATGTTTCTGGTATCAGTACTTTACTCCACTACTTATTTTTCTGACGACTTTTTACTTTCTACTTCTTACATGTTGAACACAAATACCTGTACTTTCTACTTCTTACATGTTGAACTCAAATACCTGTACTTTCTACTTCTTACATTTTGAACACAAATACCTGTACTTTCTACTTCTTACATGTTGAACTCAAATACCTGTACTTTCTACTTCTTACATTTTGAACTCAAATACCTGTACTTTCTACTTCTTACATGTTGAACTCAAATACCTGTACTTTCTACTTCTTACATGTTGAACTCAAATACCTGTACTTTCTACTTCTTACATGTTGAACTCAAATACCTGTACTTTCTACTTCTTACATTTTGAACTCAAATACCTGTACTTTCTACTTCTTACATGTTGAACACAAATACCTGTACTTTCTACTACTTACATGTTGAACACAAATACCTGTACTTTCTACTTCTTACATGTTGAACACAAATACCTGTACTTTCTACTTCTTACATGTTGAACTCAAATACCTGTACTTTCTACTTCTCTCATGTTGAACTCAAATACCTGAACTTTCTACTTCTTACATGTTGAACACAAATACCTGTACTTTCTACTTCTTACATGTTGAACACAAATACCTGTACTTTCTACTTCTTAAATGTTGAACTCAAATACCTGTACTTTCTACTTCTTACATGTTGAACACAAATAACTGTACTTTCTACTTCTTACATTTTGAACACAAATACCTGTACTTTCTACTTCTTACATGTTGAACTCAAATACCTGTACTTTCTACTTCTCACATGTTGAACTCAAATACCTGAACTTTCTACTTCTTACATGTTGAACACAAATACCTGTACTTTCTACTTCTTACATGTTGAACACAAATACCTGTACTTTCTACTTCTTACATGTTGAACTCAAATACCGGTACTTTCTACTTCTTACATGTTGAACACAAATACCTGTACTTTCTACTTCTTACATTTTGAACACAAATACCTGTACTTTCTACTTCTTACATGTTGAACTCAAATAACTGTACTTTCTACTTCTTACATGTTGAACCCAAATACCTGTACTTTCTACTTCTTACATGTTGAACCCAAATACCTGTACTTTCTACTTCTTACATGTTGAACTCTAATACCTGTACTTTCTACTTCTTACATGTTGAACACAAATACCTGTACTTTCTACTTCTCACATGTTGAACACAAATACCTGTACTTTCTACTTCTTACATGTTGAACACAAACACCTGAACTTTCTACTTCTTACATGTTGAACACAAATACCTGTACTTTCTACTTCTTACATGTTGAACTCAAATACCGGTACTTTCTACTTCTTACATGTTGAACACAAACACCTGAACTTTCTACTTCTTACATGTTGAACACAAATACCTGTACTTTCTACTTCTTACATGTTGAACCCAAATACCTGTACTTTCTACTTCTTACATGTTGAACACAAATACCTGTACTTTCTACTTCTTACATGTTGAACACAAACACCTGAACTTTCTACTTCTCACATGTTGAACACAAATACCTGTACTTTCTACTTCTTACATGTTGAACACAAACACCTGAACTTTCTACTTCTTACATGTTGAACACAAATACCTGTACTTTCTACTTCTTACATTTTGAACACAAATACCTGTACTTTCTACTTCTTACATGTTGAACTCAAATAACTGTACTTTCTACTTCTTACATGTTGAACACACATACCTGTACTTTCTACTTCTTACATGTTGAACTCAAATACCTGTACTTTCTACTTCTTACATGTTGAACTCAAATACCTGTACTTTCTACTTCTTACATGTTGAAACCCAAATACCTGTACTTTCTACTTCTACATGTTGAACCCAATACTGTACTTTCTACTTCTTACATGTTGAACTCTAATACCTGTACTTTCTACTTCTTACATGTTGAACACAAATACCTGTACTTTCTACTTCTTACATGTTGAACTCAAATAACTGTACTTTCTACTTCTTACATGTTGAACTCTAATACCTGTACTTTCTACTTCTTACATGTTGAACACAAATACCTGTACTTTCTACTTCTTACATGTTGAACTCAAATAACTGTACTTTCTACTTCTTACATTTGTAACTCAAATACCTGTACTTTCTACTTCTTACATGTTGAACCCAAATACCTGTACTTTCTACTTCTTACATGTTGAACTCAAATACCTGTACTTTCTACTTCTCACATGTTGAACCCAAATACCTGTACTTTCTACTTCTTACATGTTGAACCCAAATACCTGTACTTTCTACTTCTTACATGTTGAACACAAATACCTGTACTTTCTACTTCTTACATGTTGAACCCAAATACCTGTACTTTCTACTTCTTACATGTTGAACACAAATACCTGTACTTTCTACTTCTTAAATGTTGAACTCAAATACCTGTACTTTCTACTTCTTACATGTTGAACACAAATAACTGTACTTTCTACTTCTTACATTTTGAACACAAATACCTGTACTTTCTACTTCTCTCATTTCCCAAACAGCTGGTTCCTTTAGTCTGAATGTGTGTTTGGTGCGTGATCATTATTCTTTAGAGTCACTGCGTGCCTATTGGTTGGAACACGATCCGTGTATCCATCACTTCCTGGTCTTCTCTAAAGAAGAGGGACCAATGGAAACGCTGTCATGTTGCCGTTGTTCAGCATGGAAACATTCATTAGCTAACAATGACATTATTGTTCTATCGATATAAAGGGAGGTCAGGTACTCTTTAAAACAGCTGCTAGTTATGGGTACTTTTTCCTGAAGTACACTTCAAAGCCTCTTTACTTTTACTTGGGTAAAGAAGTTTAGACAGTACTTCTACTTTCACCAGAGTATCTGTACTTCTACTTGAGTAAAGGATGTGTGTACTTTTGCCATCTCTGGCAGATTCTGCAAGGGATGATGATATGAAAACTATTTGGATCAGGCAGTCTGTCTAGTGTAATGCGTACTTTCAACAAGATCTTCTTCATAAGCCTTGCGATGAAAAATGCAGTTATCTGATCTATTGTGGTGTTTGTTGTTCAGATTAAGAAGCATGCCGTGTCTGATACTAAATATATAATATATTTTTGTTAACTCCACTTCTTTGTTCTCCTCTCAGCAGTAGGGCCTTCAAGTTGTCAGGAATCAGAACAAAGTCATTAGTTTGACTATAAAACACAACCTGAACATAAACTTCAAAGCAATTCTAGAAATTGGAGCACTGTGGATTTCAGATATGGACAGATAAATACAAATTAACTGTTGTTTTTCTGCACCAATGTTTGAACAGAAGTAAACATTTTGAAAAGGGGCCCTACTATGCTCTTCTTTAGGGTCATATTTATATTGTGTGCCTCTACTGTCATGCTGCAATGTTCAAAAGGTCTGTATCTCCCTCTTTTCACCCTCTGTCTGAAACCAGAGCCCAGTCTGCTCTGATTGGTTAGCTGGTCGGCTCTGTTCTGATGCAATGAACAGTTATGATCAGTGGTGATTAATCCAAAATATAATGTGACAAAAGAGTTGCAAGATCTGCAAAAGGTATTTTAATCAGACACATTGTCACAGGAAGACAGGGTTCCTGCAGCTTTCACCAACTCAAATTTAAGACTTTTTAGGACCACTTTGAATAGAATTTAAGAGCTATTTCACGGCAAGAAAGTATGAAGGAAAATTGCTATGAAAGAAGAAATACGTCCCATAATTACTTTCAAAGTAAATGTATTCACGTTCAACACACTGTAAGAACGATGACTGACAGCACACGGAACTGTGTTAGCCAAAAACCGGAAAAAAATAACTGACTAACCGTGAAAGTGTGTGTGTGTGGGTGTACTAGCATTACTATACTTCTGGGGACCTACATCTGTTTACACAGTCACGTGTGGGGACTCGCCTCCCTTATGGGGACAAATTGGAGGTCCCCATGAGGGGGATCATTAATTTTAGGGTGAAGACTTGGTTAGGGTTAGGGTAAGGGTAAGGTTAGGATAAGTCTCTAGGAAATGCATGTAAGTCAATGTAATGTCCCCTGAAGTGATGGTGTGTGTGTGTGTGTGTGTGAGAGTGTGTGTGTGTGTGTGTGTGTGTGTGTGTGTGTGTGTGTGTGTGTGTGTGTAGTGTGTGTGTGTGTGTGTGTGTGTGTGTGTGTGTGTGTGTGTGTGTGTGTGTGTAGTGTGTGTGTGTGTGTGTGTGTGTGTGTGTGTGTGGTGTGTGTGTGTAGTGTGTGTGTGTGTGTGTGTGTGTGTGTGTGTGTGTGTGTGTGTGTGTGTGTGTGTGTGTGTGTGTGTGTGTGTTGTGTGTGTGTGTGTCTCTGTGTATGTATGTCTGACAAGAGCTATCTTCTGAGTTTTGCTCCCTTGGCTACAATCTTTCATCGTTGCTGTTGTCGGAGTGGTATTTAGCGTCCACAGCACCTCCACTTTTAGGGTTGAGGTAGACCCAAATGTCGCCCGAACCGAATATATTCCGTCTATGACAGATTTTTTTTAACAATGACGGAATAATCTGAAAGCAGTCCGTCCTTTTGACAGATTAGAACAAGCTCGGAACAGCGCAAAAGTTTCCCCGCCGCGAGGCTCCGGTGTTATGCCGTGTTATGCATGCCCTCCAAAAAGGAAATGATATAGTTTCCAAACCGTACTTTGCCGTACAGATCATTGAAATGTCTGGGCACTCCCGCGAGGCGCATGCATATCTCGGCGGGCATGCATAACACCGGCGCAACGGTTTGCTCTCGCTAGCTGAAGCTTCGTTGCTAGGTTACTAGCTGGGTGTTCTCCGATAAGGGGCCGGGGGGATGCAAAGTTAGTGATTACCATGTTGATTTATTTAATACAAATTGTTAGGGGGAACTGAAAGGCTCTTACCGAACTGGTTACTTTGCAGCCCGGACATTTCCCCCAAAACACATTTAGACGTGATTGCAACACAGAAGTACCTTTCAAATCCCATCATTTTTAAGACCTTTAAATCATATTTAAGACCTTTAAAAAAAAAAAAAAGGATCATATTTAAGAATTTTTAAGGCCTTCAATTCTGATGATCTAATTTAAGACTTTTTACGACCCGGCGGGAACCCTGGAAAGATCAGCAGGTGCAGTTACGGCAGACGATGGGGGATGGAAAGCATCACTTAATATGACTAATGCAATGCTATTAAAATCATCAAGATGTAAACAGTGAGCAATGTCAATTTCTGAATCATTTCTTGGCTGCATCCTTTTTAACTGTTGCTATGGTGCTGATGGAGAAGACCAGCAGAGTTTTCTGATAATAGAATTTAAATGATTGATTATAATTTAGTCAACATTTTGCATCCTCTAAACAGCCAGGTGGCTCAGCTGCGTCTTTAGCTTCAGGCTAACAACAGCATAAGCTGCAAGCCGACTGTCTGCACACAGAAGTATTTAGAGACAGTGTTCAGCAAAACATAAACATGACATCGACTGGCCTTGGGCAGTTTAATGCTCTGAGCACACTGTGGTTTGCCTTTGAGTCGTATATAAATATGTATTTGTCAGAAAGTGTGTGTGTGCCACAGGCTTTGCTGTAAGGTCTTTGATATGCTCACCGTTCACTGGGGAAGAACTTTAATATTGCAAAAGTAACACACACACACACACACACACACACACACACACACACACACACACACACACACACACACACACACACACACACACACACACACACACACAACACACACACACACACACACACACACACACACACACACAATGCTCTGCCACAGCAGACCTCAGAGCGCTCAAGTTCAGACAGGAAACCTCTTAGTGCAGTCCTTCATGTGTCTCCCTCTCTTACACACACACACAACGGAAAGTCACACACTTACAGGGACATGAGGTCCACATCACCTCTCAATACGTTACAGCCCACTCACATTGACCAAGGATCTGGGAGAAGTGTAGGGCCTCTGAATCACATTTCCTCTCACCTGCTCTTGCACTCATTTCACAATGCATGAATTCAAACATCGTCAAATGTACAAAATAAACTGAACTTGTGAAAAGATGAACACTTTTAAATACACGTACCAGTCTAGCTTTCTAACTCTTCTAAGTCCTTCCATTACTCTTTTCAAATGCCAATATGGCCGACCACAAGTCTCAGCTCTCGGCCTTGACATCATCGTGTTTTAAGAGAAGATGGCGGTATAGCAAAATACTGACTAAAAGAAGTATCTGAATTCAGTCTCCTACGAAGGATGCTCCCATGCAACAAAAGTGCATTGTCATATGTTTTGAGGGGAACTTGTTTTCTTCCGGATAAGCAGACACATATTTTTGAAGTATCAGAAATACTTTTATAATTAAAGACTTGCAGAGGAGAAGGGGTCGATGGGCCAACACACACCTGGCTGTGACTCAAGAGACCACTAGTAGTTGTGTTGCTTTATCCTAACTGCAACTCTAATCTAGGAACACCATTTAAGTTGTAGTTCAGTATTGGAAGCTGAATTATCGTTTTGATATGGTTTCATACTGTACGATGCAAATGATGATGCACTTTGAAATGGGTACACATATTTAAATATGTGTAGATTGATCATAGAGGGAACGTATTCACCGTCGTGGAACCCTGGGCTATACAAAAGTAGGCATTTAAAAATAAATAAACTATGGCAGTGTTTATTTGTATCCAACATTGTCATTGCATACACTTGTTGATACCCTCTTGATGGTGAAAAGCTTGACATATAGTTCAGTGCAGCAACTGTTTTATAAAGTAACTTCTTATGCGCCTGTGGATCCAAGAAGACGGATATCGATGTCGCTTTCATCCATCGCCTCGTCTAGCTGATGAAATATAGCCACGACCACCTCGGTGGGACGGACACCTGCACGAGTTTCTCAGACAACAAAGGATGGGCTTGGTTAACTGTTTGCACACACACACACACACACACACACACACACACACACACACACACACACACACACACACACACACACACACACACACACACACACACACAACACACACACACACACACACACACACACACCACACACACACACACACACACACACACACACACACACACACGTCCCTGTCCTCCTGCCTGTAATGAAGCAGATAATAAGCCGCTTCATGCTCTGCTGTAGCAAAACCAAAATCAAAACACTGTTGATTTAAGAATCAAAATGCGTACACTCATGGGTTTCTCATCTTCCATGCTCCGTGGCAATGATGAGGTAGCGCTTCATGGTGTGTGTGTGTGTGTGTGTGTGTGTGTGTGTGTGTGTGTGTGTGTCAGACGCCTGAGGAGCAGTAGTGGGTTTGCTAGGCGGCGTTGAGAATCCATTCCTCGTGCTTCCCGCCTCATTTCAGCTCTCTGTATTTCCATTAAATATTTTTTTTTACTTTGACACTGACGTTGTCACCAAAATATATTCTGTTAGTGTTTCTGAACATAATGAGTGGGGGAAAACATTTGGACTTTGGAAAGTAACACAAAGAGAAGTGGGAGAGGCTGCTGACTGACTTTGCACTTTTGAAAAAGAACTTCCTCATTTGTTTGTGTGAGAATGACCGTGTCCTCCTCTTGAGGGAGCCTACACGCTGTAGTATCGACTGTGTGCAGATGTTCAGGTGAACCACATGGCTACAACACGTATGAATAGTTTACAATATATTTGGAAATGGAGGTGTTTGAACTTTTGGCCCAGAAACACATTTGTCTCCATGCCAGACCTTTTCTTCACTTCACTTTCAGGTGTACCTTTCATTCACCCGTTTTAAATAACCAAAGACCACGCTTACTCATCTCTTCCCGTGGTAAAGCAGGGGACAAGTGCACGAGACAAAACACATTTAAAAGCACGTTCAGACAAGGCCTCAACATGTTACATCTGCTTTCCATCCGATGCAAACATGTATATTATAAACACATTTATTTTGTACCTGAATATTTGTTATACATCAGTCACATGTGTCTGTGTATATATGACATTATGTTATTGCCACAGAGTTTCTTGCATGTGGATTCATATGAGAAGCCTTGAAGTCCTGACTGCAGGTCTGTTATTTCTATAAGCGCTCCAATCTCCCGTGGAAATATAAAACTCAACTGGGGCTATGAGCTACTTTGGACTGATGTTACTCGTTCTCAATAATATTTATACATTTTTTTATCATTTGTTGTGTTCGGAGAATCCTGTGACAAGTTCAGTGTGGAATAAACCACAGAAAAACATGCCTTTTTTATGAAAACATAATTAAATTAAACATTAAATAATGTCATGTTGTAAGAACACATTCTTGGTTAATGCAAATATACATCCAATACATGACTGATAAAAGAAAATAAATGATCCTCCAAAAATGTGATGTATGTACGTGTGTATGTGTGTGTGTATGTATGTATGTGTGTGTGTGTGTGTGTGTGTATGGATGGATGGATGGATGTATGTATGGGTGTGTGTGTGGTGTGTGTGTGTGTGTGTGTGTGTGTGTGTGTGTGTGTGTATGTGTGTGTGTGTGTGTGTGTGTGTGTGTGTGTGTGTGTGTGTGTGTGTGTGTGTGTGTATGGATGGATGGATGGATGGATGGATGGATGTATGTATGTATGTAAGTATGTATGTATGTATGTTTGTATGCATGCATGCATGTATGTATGTATGTATGTATGTATGTATGTATGTATGTATGCATGTATGTATGCATGTATGTACAGCTATTTTGTCCTTTCATGCTGCAAAATGAGGATATTATTTGGTAGCCGGATACATTTATCAAATATAAAACCTTACCAGCTTTTGTCAGTTGGCAAACAAATCCACCGATATGTAAAAACCTAACATCATGTAAAGAGTAAAAACTTGAGGAGTGGATAAATGTCATCCAAGAGTGCTTGTCCTTTGTATCAAGGCCATGGTAAGCAGTGAAATCCCAGGTTTGTAATGTTATATCCTGATTTCCTTGAAGTGTGGAGTGTCCTTATCCAGTTCCAGTATGTTATTGGAACAGGTACTCATTAATCCAGGTGTGTGTGCGTGCGTGCGTGTGTGTGTGTGTGTGTGTGTGTGTGTGTGTGTGTGTGTGTGTGTGGCACTCGTCCGTCTCCAGCGAGGCTTTAAAGAGGGATTGAATGAGAGGAAGGATAGCTTTCAAGTGGGGATTAGGGCAAAGCTGGGTCTCTCAGGGGTCATTATTCAAAAGCCAGTGAGTGGCATCAGAACCCCTTCAACCCGTGGAAAGCAGAGGAAGCTCCGTCAGTAATAAAAGGAAGCGAGCAGGGGAGTGTGTGTATAGTGAATACTGCATCGTTATGAAAGAGCTGCACAGAGAAAGAGGAAGGCAGTTAATTACCGTGAACATAATGTCTCGTGTTTGTCATTTTTGTTGTTGGGTGTCCAGGTTTCAGCCGCCTTATGTTCAGATATAACTTCATCGATGACGTTCAAAGATAAGGGCTCTGGAGACTAGTGAAAGAGATGTCGGTGTACCAGCCTCAGAAACACATTCAGACAGCCAGACAGTTTCACATATTTCATTGTAACTGCAAGTTACATATATGAAACAATCCCACCTATTTGTATGTAGAGGTCTATTTCTTTTCTCAAGTTATTAGGGCAATGAGTCGAGGAATGGGATATCAGAGGATAAGCCGGGTGTAGCTGTAGATCAGTTTGTGCTCGTTTCACTATTCTCTCAAAACAATGGCAGAGACATAGACGCCTGAACACGTTGTAACATTATAGCAGATCACAAACACGAACGATCCACATAAATACATTGAAGATGCTAACTGCAGTTTCCATTCAGATAATTCTACTGGCTGCTGATTTTTTTTTTTTATAAAACCATGTTGAACTAAATATAAGTCAAGGAGGAGGATTTTTACATATGTTCAAACTATCTGGAGGAGGATTTTAACTGGAAATATGAAAAGGTTATTATCCACTGACCTTCTTTCCTTAGGCTTTTAGATGCAATATTAAAACAAACTCTGATTGGTTGTCATTGCTAGCCTATTCTTCCTGCAACATCATAGTGCAGTTCAGAATGGCTTGTGTCAGAAATCATGTAATCAATGCTTAATCTTAATCAGTAAAGTCCACCTACTAGTCATGACTTCTTGGTGTTATAGAAAAAGAGTGAACAGAAATATTAAAGCAGGACGATTTAAAACAAAAGGCAGAGAACTGAAGGTGGTGGAGTGAGTCTTTTTTAGCTGATGCTGCGTATTTGAATCCTTCTGAGGATGTGGTGCTACAGTAACACTGTACCGAGTTTTCTGACACAGCAGAGAAGGGCTTACGGCCCGTCCACACAGCGGCTTCAGAAGAATCCTCCACCGCTTCTCTGCCCATTGACTTTGAATGGGGATGACGTCACTTTGCCTCGCTTTTCGCCGAACTGCATTGTGGGGGAGCGAAGCGAAGATTTCCAGGATGTCCAGGATTCCAAAGTTGAGCAATGTTCAACTTTTGAAGCTGAGCTGGAAGCGCCAGCCAATCAAACACGTTTATGCAAATCTGACAGTAGAAGCGCTAGCCAATCAAACCGCGTGTAAGCAGGGAGAACCAGACCGCAGTTCATTTCCTCATATTCCAAACGAGAAATTACGGGAGCAAATCACCCGGTTCTTTACGACCAGAACTATTAACGGGATCCAAACCGGAGGAACCAGGCATGGAGGGAGGGGGCAGAGACAGTGGGTGAAGCTGGTAGGTTTTCGCCTGTTTGGGGAGTTTATATATATATATATATTGCTCGCATAAAATCCCCGTTTTTTTTTGCTTTGTATGTCGGGGGCGGGAGATTCATGTGATTGGTTGTTGGTCGCGTTGCTCGCAAAAAATCCCCAAGCTGTCAGACACGCCCAGCTCCAAGACTTTCAAGATTTTTGAAAAGCTGCTGTGTGGACGTACCGTCACACCAGGTTCAGACACTAACCTCAGCTCGTGGCTTGTTATTTTCCGTTGGTTAGTCCGGATCATCTTGAGACGCGGGTTTTCTTGGCAGTTCTCAAACATCTCACTATCTCTACTGTTACGGTTTACAGAGCTGTGACCTATTAAGAAAAGGTCAACAACAGCTACATTGGTTGTCTTTCACACACAATGTGATCCTTCACAAGGTCATATCGAGTCTTTACTTAAAAATGTCTTAAAATCAATATGTAGTAACATGTGATGTAGTATGCTGTACTACATGTGGTCAACAGAAAGCAGCCGACACTCTTTGGTTCATTTAGGGCATGCCGATTGATTTTCATCATGGTTTTAATCCACTATACTGTAATTTAAAGGAAGCCAGGCCTGATAGTGGAAACATATCATTCAGGTGCTTTCTTAATGCTTCAACACAACAACAAATAAATTATCATGTGAACGAAATAAACAAATTTGACACAAATTAGCAAAACATCTGATCATTACTGGAGGATGCAAACTTGCTTTTACTTGCTGAGCCCGATGCCACTGAAATATTGTTTACTTGTTTGTGTTGCATGCTATTTAATTCTCCACTGCGCAGGCCCAACAGGCTGCCATGCCATTCGTATCTGTTGGAAAATATGTCTGATGTTATATTAAGTGTAACATCTTTGAATTGGAGCACGACTGATCAAAGTGGGATGTGAAAACTTTGAGGAAAGTAGTTTAGAAAGTAAGATTAACTTAAAGGATAGTGCTCATATATTTCAAAAATCAACCAAACCTCAAAATAAGACCTAAAGAAAAACTATTATATAACAAAATAATATTGTAGTTGTTTGCCTCTGGATGAACTGAAAACACAAGAAGAATTACTTGTAAGCTAGTATGCTAATGCTAACAACCATTTCACACGGTTTCATGTATCGCTTACTCATAGTTGTTTTCTCCAAGTGGCAAGAGAAGAGGAAACTGAACATGGGGAAGTGAAGATAATGATCAGCCTGCTAACACTGATACGGCAAAGGACTTTGCATTGTCACTGCCCCGTTCGGATCAAATACACCACACGCTCACACATTCGCACGCACACAGCGCCTCATGACAAAGACAAAAGGAGATGTGTTACCACAGGCCGACCGAGCCGAAACTAAACTACATCTTTTATTACATTTCAACGAAAAACATTATGTTTTAATATTACGGGGCAATTTGTGGTTAATGAAAATGACAGAAGACAAAAACATACAATGTATTTCGTATCCTGCAGCTGACCATTATATATTTGTACACTGTAATATAGTTAAGTAACAATAACAGTTCTCTGATACGCTGTCAAATGGTTCCATATAATCAAAGTATTAAGAGTTAGGGGTTAGGGTTGATAGAATTGTAATAGGATACGCTGACAAACAGAGGATTATTGAGCATTTATAGTAATATAAAATGATGTTAATGCTGGAAAAAGAGTTTGGGATACATGTTTTTAATTGCGAAAATACCTCCACTTTATGAGGATATGAACATTGAACAGAACACATAGAATAAGGAGGAACACAGGGATGCCAGTGGCTCAACTCAACTGTTCATTTTGTTTCTGTATGTTGTGTGTGTATTTTAAATGTTGAGACAGTCAATTAGAGTAAAAGTATTGAACATATTTGACAATGATTATCATATAAACTTCTCGTTGGATGGTGCAACTGCATTTTTGTTGTCTCAGTACATGTTGTTTGGTATAAGTATCGTACAATTGAGCCTTAAGTACATTCATTATATAAGTTAAAACCACAATGAAAAGGATGACGATTACACAATCCATGTAAAACAATTTCATCTCTAACAGTTTTAAACAGTTTATCGTTTTTCAAACATCTTTTGAAGGCTGATAGAGGTAAGCAATCCGAAAGCTTTTTGTAAATATGCCAGAAGCAAGCTAAAAGTCAATACCGCAGTCGCAGATCAGAAAAAGGCAGATGGCAGCCTGCTCAAAAGGACAATGACAAAGCCAATACACTAAATTCCTTCATTGCTAGTGTGTTCACAAAGGAGGACACCTCATCAATACCAGACTTCCAGGACAGACCATTTCATAATATACTCAATAAATTGGACTTCACATCAAAGGGCATCCATAAAACACTATCGAACTTAGATGCCTCAAAAGCATCAGGACCGGGTGGCATCGATCCCAGGATTCTCAAAGAACTGTGTGACAAACTAGATGAACCCCTACTTACATTATTAAATACATCGCTTGATGAAGGTGTGGTACCACAGCCTTGGAACCATGGTCATGTAACGAGGGGTTACGTATTGTAACCCTTGTCATATAAACACAGGCAGAGCCCTCTACTGGACTCTATGGGTACTACCCTTTGATCATATCATACAAACATTCATCCACTGAGACTTCTATAACCATAGCCGGCCCCGGGGGGGGGGGGGGGGCTACCTGAATGCGTGCACAAGCCCACCGTATATAAGGCGGCCACGCATCCCGTTCCTGTCATCCTACACTTCTCTTCAGCGAGCAGCATAGGACAGACAGAGCCCAGAGTAGAGGGCTCCGCCTGTGCTTATATGACAAGGGTTACAATACGTAACCCCTCGTTATATCTCTCACAGGCTCCGATGTATACACGCGCTGTCGTCCAACAACACCGTTCCATCTCACTGTCCCTGATCGGCTTTCTGGTTAGCAGCCACTGCACATTACTCACCTCTCCCTCGGTCGTAATCGTGGAGAAGTCGGGGCTGCGGCTGACAGAGCACACTCTGACGCACTTACCTCGCGAAAAGTGTGCTCGGAAAACAGTGCTGAGGGCTTTCCCCCTCCACCCATAGGCGGACGGAGAGAGTCCTCAGCCCTGTATGGGGTCACTATGCACCACCTCCCCCGAGTCCCTAAGGAGCACAGGGAGAGCGCAAGTGCCCCATGTCCCACACTCAGACACGCTTACCCCGTGAAGAGTGTGGATGGACTATAATGTGGAGGTAGCGCATTACGCATTAAACGTAAGCGCATTACGCCCGGGGAGGGGGTCAGATGCCCA
This sequence comes from Pseudochaenichthys georgianus, assembly GCF_902827115.2. Classification (NCBI taxonomy): domain Eukaryota; kingdom Metazoa; phylum Chordata; class Actinopteri; order Perciformes; family Channichthyidae; genus Pseudochaenichthys; species Pseudochaenichthys georgianus. The sequence continues at coordinate 31,715,535 of NC_047526.1, read as the reverse complement.
CTGACCCACAGCCCCCCTCCCTCCTCACCAGTCCTGTGTTGCCCCAGCAAGCACAGACGATGAAAAGGAGCCAGACATGTCCAAGAGATAAAACTTTATGAAGGGGCCTGGCGTTGACCAAGACGCCACCGTGCATATGTCCTCCACACTCACGCCGTTAAATAAGGCTGTTGACACAGCCACAGCAAGTCTAGAGTGTGCACGCACCCCCGTGGGGAAGGCTATCCCCGCCTGTCCGTAGGCATGTGCAATGCACTCACAGAGCCAGCCTGCCAGGCGTTTCTTGGACAGGGCTTTCCCGATCACCCTGCCCCCGAAGCACACAAAAAACTCGCATGCCATGGGCGCGCAGCGGCTGGAGGGCTGTGGCCACACATTTGCTGAACGTGCGTGGGGATAGGGAGTAGCCGAACGGTAACCTGTTGTACTCGTAGGCTACACCCTGGAAGGCAAAACCTAAATACTTTCTGTGTTTTGGAGCAATTTCGACATGAAAGTAAGCATCCTTCATGTCGATGGTTGTGAACCAATCGCCTGGCTGCACCAGTCCCAACAACTGTTTTACAGTTCAAATCTGTAATTGTTTGCTTGCCATGTGGAGATTCAGGCTGCGGAGATCCAGAATGGGCCTGAATTCTCCTGTCTTCTTGGGAACCAGGAAGTACAGGGAATAGTGCCCTTCCTCTCTGTCTCGAGCACGCACAGCAGACACTGCTTGTTTTTGCAACAGGGCTTGAACCTCTGCCAAGACGAAACCTATCTCCCCTCGGGATGATAGATTTGCCTCTCTTCTATATGAGACGCGCGTCTCGTCATAATGCCGTCTCTTTGAAACGGACATTATGGGGAACTGTGGAATTGTGGAGAGAGGTGACTCTTACTCTGGGATAAATGCAATCGTTTTTACTGAATGCATTTCTCACACACACATCACTGTAAAACTAGAGTTACAATACGTAACCCACTGTTCTTCTGCGGAGGTCCCTGAATGCACCGCGGCCACTCTCACGGGGGCCGCGCACCCACACAGCGCATTGACAGCACTTCCTGCGGTTAATCACACTCACATGCGCGCGCCCATTGGCTGCCTCCTATACTGGAGTTACAACTGGGGCGGTGAGTGGGGAATTGTGTCTCATAATGGGTGCCCAATTAACATCGTATGAATGAACGGCCTTGCCGATCTCAACGAGACATTATGGGAAAATGCGGAATTGTGGAGAGAGATGTCTCTTACTCTGGGATAAATGCATCTTGACTCAAACAACCTATTATTATACCCGGTAATGTGAGCTCCATGGTTTGCAGATGATACTAAAGTCTTCAAGGTAATCTCAGAGAAATGCAAAGACGGTCCGAGTGTTGGCAGCTCAAATTCAATGCAGCAAAGTGCTTAGGTTTTCTGAACCCAAAATATGAGTATAATATGGATGATGATTCAAACAATATAAACCTACCTGAGACTCAGAATGAAAAGGACCTTGATGTGAATGTTGATATCCATCGGGCAGCTAACAAAGCGAATGGTATCCTAGCAATGATCCGCAGATCATACACTTATTTGGACAGGCCCGGTTTTACGGGGGTGCATAAGGGTGAGTCGTTATGCACCCTCATTTGAAAAATGAAAAGTGGAAGAAAAAAATAATAATTAAAAGTGAAAAAAATTAAAAGTGAAAAATATTATATATGTAATAATAATAATAAGAATATAGTTGAAATAAAATAAATTGTAATTGTGGTTAAATAACATTGTCTGCTGCATTTATTTGGTCAATTTAAACGGTAAGTAACATTATTATGTCAGGTGCTTACACAGCAGTCAATGATGGACATCAGAAAATGGTAAAACAACCAGCCCTTATCGCCAGCAGTAACACTGCATCTGCAGGTAATAACAGTTCAGATCATGGGGACATTGCGTTACCCGCGGCCACTGTCCACTGTCGTGGACATTTGGACTACCTCTGTTGCAAATGTATTATCTTTTCAATTTACACACGGCATCTATTGCACGTCTGCCCGTCCTGGGAGAGGGATCCCTCCTCTGTTGCTCTCCCTGAGGTTTCTCCCATTTTTCCCTTTAAACTGGGTTTTCTTTGGAAGTTTTTCCTTGTACGATGTGAGGGTTTAAGGACAGAGGGTGTCGTATTGTCATACTGATATTCTGTACACACTGTGTGAAGACCACTGAGACAAATGTAACATTTGTGATATTGGGCTATATAAATAAACATTGATTGATTGATTGATTGATTGATTGACACTAACGCCCGACTCGCCGGCTTTGCCCGCCTCACCCACGGAGGCGGAGCAGCCGCAGTCGTCTTCGTTGCCCCAAACACCGCCACCCCTCAGAGGACCTCGGCAAAACAGAGCCTGCAGGTATATTTAAAAAAGTTCCCAACTCACCTGTACAGTGGGGTAAGGCGCTCATTTTGCAGCTCATGGTTTCAAAACAGAGATTGGCTGGAATATTCATGTACAAAATATGCCATCTTCTGCTATGCATGTAGACATTTTGGTTCAAGTAAGTCAGATGCCTTCACCACAACTGGCTACAACAACTGGCGCCATGCTCTTGTACGTGATAAGGGACTGGGAAGGCAGGAATCAAGCAAAGAGCACATAGATCCATAGATCTCTTCATTTTGCTCTCAAAGTGCACCATATTGATGCTTTTAACTTCAATATTTAAAAAAAGAATCTTCCCGGGGGAGCATGCCCCCTAGAGGAGGTGAGGACCCTCCTGGACCGTCCTAGAGGATGTTAGGTCCACTCCCCACTTATACAAATAGCACTTTACCACCCTCTCTAATCTCAGATGCACCTGAGTCATGTTGTTCTGGAACCGGGCCTGCGTAGTACGTAGTTCACACACCTCTCTTGAACGGCTACTCCTCGAGTATGGGAATGTCGCCTGGTCCCCCATGTACAAAAAGGATGCTAAGCTCATCGAGAAAATACAGAGAAGGGCAACGAAGCTGGTTCCAGAACTAAATGACCTGCCATATCAAGAACGACTGCGAAGTCTTAAGATCCCTAGTATGTATTATAGAAGGGCGAGGGGAGATATGATCGAAGTTTTCAAATATCTCCACAACATCATGCCCACTACAACGGGATTATAACACCAGGACTCGTGGACATTACATTACATGTTACTTATTAGACACTTTTATCCAAAGCGACTTACATACTCAATACTGTGGACAATCCCCAGGAGCAATTTGGGGTGAAGTGTCTTCAGGGACACAACGACATGCTGACTGCAGTGGGATTTGAACCTGTGACCTGATCCGAACACCTACGGACAACCCACTACGCCACACGCCTCCTCACTGCTTCAAGTTGAAGAAACAGTACTTAAGACTGACTATCCACCGCAACTTGTTCAGCCTGCGTGTGGTTGACTTGTGGAATGATCTGCCAGAAAGCGTTGTCACATCCAATACTGTTAACTGTCTCAAGTCCCGCCTCAACCATTACTGGTCAAACATCACCTTCACTTTGGACTATGTTACTGTTGCCAGCTTCCTTAGTATATAAAGAACAGTGATCTACTTATTTATGAGCGACTACAAGGCCCTAGGCCTACTACAGCCGTATCCTATTGATTGATTGAAGCACTCATTCTATGTTTTGTTGGATTGAATACTGATTGTATCAAGTTGATTAAAGTGATCTCTAGACACATTTTGAAACAAAGTATTGTATTTGTATTGCTCCCACAGAGCCAAAGTTCCTCTGTGGCTCGATCAAATAAGGGTGTTCCACAGGGATCCATTCTCGGCCCACGGATATTTTCAGTTTACATGCCTCTTCTCAGTCATTTCTCACAGATCAAGCGTTGGGTTGTTCTGTGTTAATATCAGTAAGACCAAGGCTGCCCAAGTACACACTATAAAATGTTTTTGGGCCTTTTAAAGTTGCATGACGAAATACCTTGCTATTCTTTTCTAAGGTCACAACTTAGCATGTTAGTTAGAAAAGGCAGACCTGTTAGTAAGAATGAGTTGTACAGTGTTTTCAGATGTTATCTTGAAATCAACACACACAAGTTCCACATTTCTGTGAATTCTGATGAAAAAGGAGGAGGCTTAGTTCCAAGTAAACTCATCTGTTTTCGAATAATTATTGCTGACTAACATTCATGATATGAAAGTCGGAGCTGTTTGGTTTAATTCTGCATCAATACCAAAACCGATACATACTAAAATAATTACATGAAGGAGTTTACACAAGTATACCTTAACTATTATCCAATGAACATATACCAAAAATGTAACATAGATTTTCAAAAACCCAGAGAATTCAGAATTAACTAAAGTTTGAGAAACTGCTAAGTATAATATAATACCTTAAAGTCACCTCATAGTGGCCTACTGAAAGTATTAAAAATAAGATATCATCTTAAGAATCAATGAAAAATGTGGCAATGAAAAATGCCACAGGGCAAAATGCAAACACTTACTCACTATATGGAGAAAGACCTCATTAGGTACAGTATAATATGCTAAGGTCTATACCACACTAACATATTGGAAAACAAATTAAGATGGACTTTTATTAATCCCTCGTGGGGAAATGGTTTCTCTGCATTTGACCCATCCTCGTGTTAGGAGCAGTGGGCTGCCCTTCCAGTTGCCAAGCCAAGTCCCTATCGACTTCATCACCACCGCCCAAATAGTCGCAAAAGTCAAAGACACAACATTTTAGCTGTAAGGAAGATACTGTACATTCTCAAAATATTGAAGTGACTGTTATTTTGTATATATTGATTGTTGTGTTTTTATTTAGGTATTAATGTGTGCACATGTAAACATGTGACTTTGACTGTGTACACATATACATATTTGCACACATATTTTTATTTTCATATTTGTATATTCTATATACATTAGTTTTTATATTCGGGATTGTGGGAAACAGTATTTCGATCTCTCTGTCTGTACACACAAATTGAAAGATTGACAATAAAGTTGACTTTTGAGTTTGACAAGTGGCATCACTGTAGCACAAAGAATGTCTGTTAGTGCATGACACAAACAAAGCACAAGCAAAGCAGAAGGGAACTAAAGGGATCATTTTTAACCTAATATATATAAAATACAACTCTATTTTAGGCCGGTATTGAACAATATTTGTGTAGGCAAGGCAAGGCCAGGTTCTGTATTTAAAATAAGCCAATATTTTGTGTTAATAAAAGATTAAGACATCTTGTGCATCATTGCATTGAGTTGAACTACCTCTTGGTGTGTTTCACTGGGCAAAACATTGTACAAACCATGAGTAAGCGAAATCACCCCACTGCTATAAAAAGAGATGTCAACTATCCACCAACCCACAGAGATTTAAAAAAGTCAAGGACACAATTTTTTCTTCCATACTTTGTCATTTTTGCCAGCTAGAAATGCACTGTATAACTTATCATTAAAGTTAACACTGATAAATATGTTCAGTTAATTTTGAGTATTGTCAAAGGAGTCCCTTTCCAGTTTACTTAGTAAAAAAACTAGTAAAAAAGCTTATTGTTGAGTTGGCTGTATGAGCGCCTACTTGTAAAAATGTAACAATTATGCATATATATATATTTTTTAAAACATGAAATAATAGCATGTCAATAAAATACAATTTAGAGTAATACAAAAGACCAAAGCTAGAGATAGCAACTTAATGTAATAAATGTGTTGCGTATAAGTCTCTAACTTGAAAGATGAAATGAGCTGATAAGTAGCTCGTAATTCTTCATAACATAATATGCATATCCAATAAATACTATTCATGACTTCAAACGTAAAAGTCATTAAAGAAGTGAACATACAGTATAATGAGAACAAGTTAGACATTTAGGAAAATGTATGATGTCTTTGACCCTGAGTTGAACTACTTTATTCACTGAATTCAAAGAAGTGAATAGGGCGGTGACCTCAGGGTTTTATTTTGCGAAACTCAGCACACAGACTTAGTCCCTATAGGCAAGTGCGGCGGGTGCTGTAGGCTAGGGAAGGCCTTCCCAAATATTTGTGTCACTGCATCCTGGTAAAATACAAATATAATGTATAATGTCTGTGTCTTTGACATTAGCACTGCTATGCAGCCACCTGTGCCCTGTACTACGAAGCCAGTTCAACAGACCCTGGATATGTTTGAGTAACAAACAAACTAACAACAACAAACTAACAAACGAGATCTCGCTAAGCGGTCCTACGACGCTCGTTATCAACTCGGTAAATCAAGCCAGGGTTTCTCTCTCCAGCTGAGGGCGCGTTCACGTGAAAGGGGCGGGGTTAGCTTCATTTGACCAATCACAAACAGGGACAAGTGTACTGACAGCGCAGCGTCATACTTCATTCATGAAAAGTCAACTAATATTAGACAAATATGAGCTTTAAACATCCATTACTTAAACATATAATCCAGGATACAAGCCACATTGCACTTGTGCTTCATTGCATTGAGTTGAACTTCCTCTTGGTGTTTTTCACCTTGCAAAACATTGTACGAACCATGAGTAAGCGAAATCACCCCACGCTATAAAAAGAGATCAACTATCCACCAACCCACAGAGATTTACACCACCTGTCGTTCTCACACTGCTCAACATCATTTAGAGGAAAGAAGTGAGTATCACATCTTCGTTCATTTATGCTGATAATTACAATTGTATCTATAATATCACAAATAAACCATGACAACGGCGGTATAAACATGTGTGTGTTTGATTACAGGATGAAGTGCACCACCGTCTTTCTGGTGCTGTCGATGGTGGTCCTCATGGCTGAACCTGGGGACGCTTTCTTTGGCCACCTTTACAGGGGGATTGCTAGCGGTAATCATTATTAAGAATATATTTTTGACATAGCTTGTGTAAATAATCCTTATATGGCTGAAGACTTTTCTTTTTGTCGCTGCTTTTAATTGAACTATTCATATCTTAAACTGCACTGTAACTTTTATCCATGTATTTTTTTCTTTTAATGTTTATTTCATTAGCTTTTCTTTTTTAATCCTTAATGTCTTTCATTTTTTGTAAAGCACTTTGAATTGCCTTGTGTTGAAAAGTGCTATATAAATAAACTTGCCTTGCCTTGCCTTATATTGATGCATGAATGGTTGTGTACATGTAGCTAACCTGAGCTTCAATATTGTAAAGGTAAGACAGATATGTTCAGTTGATTTTGAAAACTGTCAGATATCTAAAGATTCTTTAATAATTATAATACAATAATAATAACAATAAATAAGTACATAAAATACAAATAATAATATATTATAATTATAAATAATAATAATAAGTGCTTTTTGCTCAAAGATCCTTGGCAAAGATAAAAGTCAAAATAAAATGTCACATAACAATATTTGAAAATAGGATACAACATTTATCATATATTAAAAGCCAAGCTACTTATTTTTTTAATCAAATAGGAACCAACTTTAAGATAACATTTCATAAAATACGTTTTAGACCAAGGGAAAAATAATGTTTTGTATTACTCATGTTGAACCTGCAATATGTTAATGAATGTTTAAAAGGCCTTACAAGGTTTTATGATTCATTAAATTACAAATAATAATGCATGTATTTTTTTGTTTGTTCTCTTTTCAGTTGTCAAGCATGTCCATGGGTAAGGACCACTCCTAGATATTTCTCTCATTTTAAAGTGCTCTTGTTGGCTTGGTTTTAAACATCTGAACTGAACTCTCTGCATCCTCTCTTCATCATCAGACTCCTCAGCGGGGAATCCCCTAGGCAGCAGGAAGTGATGAAGGAAGCGATGAGGGAAGCGATGAAGGTGCAGGAAGCGATGGACCAACAAGCTTTTGACCGAGAGCGAGCGCTTGCCTGAGTCTACGATGTTGGAGCAACTCTGAAACTTTGAAAATAAAATGCTTTCATCTTCAAAATAAATGAAATAAAATCGACTCATTATGCGAACTATTGCTTAATACTGTTGTTATTGATTTAAATGTCATTTGGAATAAATCTTCTTTGTTAAACAGCAAGCCATTTTTCCTGTGTCTTATTTAAAAGATAATTTCTGAATAACAAAAGATGGAAATGAAGTGTTTTGACCTCGATCTCAAATCCCAATTTGACTATAGGTGACAATATGAAATTAGTGTAAATATTAGTATAAATTAGCAGACATTTATATCAATTCATGCACACATGGTGAAAGGAATCCTGAAATACAGTAAACAGAATGTCAACATATGTCGTTATAAGAAATACAATCATGCTTTTTTATCTATCTATCTAATTCAGAGTAAAAACAAAATAAACAAAGCTAGATGTAATAACTTATCATAATATAAGTAGTGGTTAATAGCTGAGGCGTCAACATACTTTATAACTTAATAAGCATCATGACAAATAATAATATGTATATTACTTTAAACTCAAAATTAATTAGGGAAGTAGTTTAGTTAGTTTAGTCAATTTATTGAACATGTCAGAAACAAAAACATATAACAATAATATATATATATATATATATATTCTCTTTTTTTTCACTCAGATTAAAAATTATAACAAAGTACCAAAAAAATAAATAAATAACAAACCAAAAAAAAAAAAAAGATATTTTTTTTCAGATAGTCTCTGTTCAACGAACAAGTGAACGTATAATAATAAGAAATGACATTTTCTTCAGAAATAGGGACAATTATCTTTACACTTGAATGATGAGTAATTGAAGACGTGACCACAGGGTCTGTTTTACTTGTTTACTGGCAAGCATTGCAAAAACAAAGCAAGGGAAATGTTTACCCGCTATAAAAAGAGACATGTACCATCGACCAACCCAGAGAGATAGACACTGATAGAAGCCCTTTGTCCTTTCATCGATGCAATACAATTCAGAGTAATAAAAAAGACCGAAGCTAGCGACAGCAACTTAATGTGATAAATGTGTTGCGTAAAAGCCTTGTGGTATGTCAAGCAGAGGAACTTGAAAGATGAAATGAGCTGATAAGGAGCTCCAAATGCTTCATTACATAATATGCATATCCACTAAATGCTATTCATGACTTCAAACTTAAAAGTCATTAAAGAAGTGAATGAGAAAAAGTTAGAAATGTAGGAAAATGTATAATGTCTTTTCAAACTGTGTTGAACTACTTTATTCACTTCTTTGAAATCTGAATTCAAATAAGCGAATAGGGCGGTGACCTCAGGGTGTTCTTTTTGCAAAACGCAGCACACGCCCAGAGTTGGGGACGTTCTAAACCGCATATATAAACAGATGTATAACCAACAAGAGATTCACACAACCTGTAGATCTCCCTCTGCTCGACTGATAACAGCTTTGACCTTGAGGAAAGAAGTAAGTATCTCATCTTCATTTATGCTGAGAATTATTACTGTAGATATAGAAGTTAGGTAAGACATTCTGAAAGTATTTAAATGTTTAAAGTTGCAAATCAAGATATGGAAAGACTCTGTTATCATCGTGTAGAGAACATCATATTGCACATGCTGTGTTTTTTGTTTTTCAGGATGAAGTGTGCCATCATGTTCCTGGTGTTGACGCTGGTGGTCCTCATGGCTGAACCCGGGGAGGCTTGGATACACCACATTGTTCATGGTAACCATTTTTAGATTGTATTTTATATATATATTTATTTATTTTTTACATTTCTTTTTACATGCTGGGAACGCATTGGTATAACTCATAATTAAAGCTAACCAGAACATTAATAATTTAAAGGTGGGGTATGTCATTTATTTTAGAAACACTTTTTGTTATATTCCATGGAATGCTCTTAACATCCCGATAGCAATGAATACATTAAATGCTTTGGTAATAAATACATTAAAAAATGTCATCTGTGGAAGCCGTGGCGCTGTAAAAAGCACGACCAATCATCTGAGCTGGCCCGACTAAAATAACTGGATGGCCTACCTGCCTGTCAGCCTTCCATCTGGGCACACACTTATCTCGAGCCTTCATTGGTCATGTGCGCGTTCATGTGTGTTGGAGGAGGGGCTCTGTGAGGAAGGGGCAGATTTTTTCCGGCTGTATTTTCAAATGCTAGCGCACTCGAGCTGGTTTCTCCTAAATTACCTACCCCACATTTAAGGTACCGACATATATGTTAATTTAGAAAAAATGTGAAATATCTTAGGATTCCTGGTGCAGTGTTCGTATGTTTTCGACAAATCTTAATATTGTTGGGCTGCCTTGTGATTGAAAAAAAAGAAAATAGGTAACATTTTGGAAGTCTGTCCTGTTTATGTTAATTGGAAAAAAGTATACAACACAAAGAAAGGCACTGCAACAAAAGTTCAGTTTTGTTATCGATATTATAACCGCAATATTAATGAATATTTCAATATGATAACTTTTACTACATACAAACATTAATAAAATGTCCTTTTTGTTTTGTTTTTCTCTCAAGCCTTAGGGAGGTAAGTTATTTTGCTTGTTTCATTTTATAACAAGACATTTGGTGAATGCCTGAGCTGAACTCTTTGACTCTCCTCTCTCCACCCACCAGCATATTCGGGAAAAAGGAATACGAAGCGATGAAAGCGCAGGAAGCGATGGAACAACGTGCGCTCCAACAAGAGAACGACTTTGCCTGAGTCCACGATGGTCCATCTGAAAAATAAATGCTTTCTTCTGCTTTTCTTCAACAAAAAATGTAATCAACCTGTTTTAAATTGATCTATTTTTCACTTGGAATAAATCTGCATTGCATTACAGAAGTCATCTATCTCTTGTATTATTTTAAATGAAAAATCCAATTAAATCAGGATGGAAACGATGTGAATTGTGTGTTATGGAATTAATACAATCCCAACCGAGTTAAAGACATGAAACACATTACAGGTAAAACATTACAGATGAAATTGGTGTAAAAATCATTCAGGTCAGAGTCCATGACTACTCCTATTTCTGTAATTTTCTGTTGTTTGCCAGCTGAAGCTCAGCGCAGGCTTTTATTCGTTCCTCATTGATTCCAAAAACAATTACCTCAATCTCAATCTCTATTTATTTATATAGCACATTTAAAACAACCTTCAGTTGACCAAAGTGGCACACCTGTGCAATACCCATGCTGTCTAATCAGCATCTTGATATGCCACACCTGTGAGGTGGGATGGATTCTCTCGGCAAAGGAGAAGTGCTCACTATCACAGATGTTTTCAGATTTGTGAACAATATTTGAGAGAAATGGTTATTTTGTGTGTATAGAAAATGTTTTAGATCTTTGAGTTCATCTCATGAAAAATGGGAGCAAAAACAAAAGTGTTTATATTTTTGTTCAGTGTAGATAAAATGGTGTGGAGAGTCCACTCCACTTCGAGCAATATAATTACTTTCAAAGCACTTATATTCTAATAAAGGACTGGCTTATCTAAAGCCAGTTGAGTAGCACTTGAAATGTTTGGCTCTATAAAACCTGATGTACTTTATGATTCTGTTTTCTTCTAGTTTGTATCTTCTTGGTCGAATGCACTTATTGTAAGTCGCTTTGGATAAAAGCGTCAGCTAAATGCAATGTAATGTAATAGTGATTTCATACATATAGATTTTTTTTGTTTGTCTTTATGTCCACATAGTTGCAGCCTGTGCTCTAAAGTGCCTACAGTTTCTTTGGTTTATGAAGATGTGTGTACTGAGTGAATATACGAAATCCGCCCCTTAATACATGTGTATGACCTTGTGCTTAATCTTTGTCTATAATATAGACTCTATATACTATCAAATGGTCAGTTATTGCCATTATGTTTTGGTGAGAATAATGAAAAAAGCAAATAACAATTCTTCACATGTTTCAGAGGAAGCAGCAAACACCAAACATATTATGCACAACTGACTTTGATGATTTAAAGATTTTCATTTGTACTACAGTGTGTGGAGTGCTACAGATTCTGGTTTAGGCAAAAGCCTTTTTTTAAATGTGGTGTTATACAGCTCTTTTTGATGTTATCGTGTCTTGTGCTAAGTTACCTTTGTTGTGGTCCGTTGAAGCCGTTTAATAAAAAAAATGATGCATGTTTTAACTATAGGACTTAAATATTGAAGAAGAGAAATGTAACCTTGTTTCCAAGAAGCCAGAAGTTGTGTAAAAAATAGGGCTTGGTATAATGTTTTGAAATGTGTCTTACGGCAAGGACGTACCGAGTTTGAAACCCACCAGGCCCAGGTTTTTTTCTGCTGACGTGGGTTTCCTCTGGGTGCTCCAGTGTTCTCGCAGGTATTCTCCTGACCCTCGATCAAAGCACTAAAGCCTCACACCTAGAGTCGATCCCCGGTGCAACAACAGCACTGTAGCTTCCAAATGCTCCTGGAGTCAAGTGCAGAGGACAAAGTGTTAACTACGTATATAACTTAACTACAAATATCTAAACAGCTGGGACCAAATACTTGTTTGCCTTTGGATGGTCTTTGTGTTGGTGTAATGTCATGACACCGCTTTGTCTGTTCAATAGTTTAATACGTGTTACTACATATAATTTTCAGTTTTTCTTTTAGCATTCCTTTCATCATATTAATGCAATATGTGAGCTAATCAAAACATGTTTTTACAAAGGTTTTATATTTTCTATTAATTTTTCATCTAGTCAAATCTCCGTCTGCTGGTTGATCGGGTGTTTCTTTGTGTTTTTTGGTCTATTTTAGTCACCTTAGGGCCAAAATACACAATTGACATCATTTCAATTTTAACAAGGGAGAAATATTTTGCCGTATAACAGTGCAGATGTATTCTAATTGAGCAATGATTGGCACATAGTGACATCACTTTGTAACACTCGCACTTCTATCGGCTATCGCTCCAACATAGTGCACGTTCCAGGCTAATGGGAAGGACATCTATAAGCGTTTGACCAATCACAATACTTTCAGAATGTATTACCTAACTTCTATATGTTAGCTTAAAGATCACCTATTATGCTAAATCCACCTTTTCATGTCTTTTATACATAAATATGTGTCCCCTCACGAAAAAATATAAAAACAAATGTTTGGCTTGTGTAACCATTAGCCAATCAGTAACCAAGGTAACCCCCCCCCCCCTTATCACCTGAATCTCCTCTAGAGCACCATTGTGTTCTTTGTAACCAAATGTCTCTCAGAGGGGCGTGGGGAGGGGCTCCTTATTTTCATCTAAAGTAACAGACAGAGAATCAGCACTTTGGAAACAGGGCTGAAACAGAGGGGATTATGGGTAATGCTGCAATGATCTGTTTGGTGTTTGGAGCCAAACACTTCAGAGACATGTTTTGTATGTATCTGAGACCAGAGTTGGGTGTAACGTGTTACAAAGTAATGCGTTACTGTAATAATGTTACTTTTGTCGGTAACGGAGTAATGTAACACCTTACTTTTATAATTCAGTAATCACACTACAGTTACTAACATTGCCCGACACACGATACTTTTATAAAATCAGTAATCACACTACAGTTAGCCTACTAACATACAGAATGACTAGATTCTCCCTTTGACTGACTGAGGGATTTCCGCCGCAGGTTTATATTTACGTAACATTTGTGCGACTTGCGCGTCCACATAAAGTGCATAAACATGGCTGAGTCAACAGCGATAACTTTGGAGGGGTGGAGGTCTGCCCATTATGTTGAGTTCGTCCGAAGAAAGGACAGGAATGTGACGGTGAGGTGCAAACTGTGTCCAGGCCAGAAGCTTTTATCCACTGCTGCAAACACAACGTCAAACCTCAACAAGCACCTGCAAAGACAACATGCTAACGTGAAGCTAATAGCTAAGAAGGACCTCCGAACCCAGAGTGAGGATGTCGAGTAAAGTAACGACACGGTAGGCGCTTCAGATGAGGCTCCCTCCGCAAAATGAAGCACCCTCCGCAGTCTGCGTGATCTGCCTGTAGGGAGGGGCGGCCCTGCGAGCAAAGTAACGAGTGAAGTAACGAGTAAAGTAACGCGTTAGAGATATCGAGAGTAACGAAGTAAAGTAATATATAACTTTATATTGCAAAGGAGGGGGCCGAGTTACGAGCGTCATGTTACCATGCTGTTACCATGCTGTTACCATGCCACGGCAACCTCTCATTCCCCTGATTGGTGGAGAGTTGGCCATATAGGCGGAGCTCCTCGTCACTGACGTCACACTATTTTCAAATCTGTATCAGTCTGTATCAGATCCGTTGCTGCCCCGTTTTTAGAGATTGGGGTACGGAGGAAAAGAGAGAGGGTTGTGTTTTCTGACACTTGGTGAGTTCCCTGACACACCGGGGACACATTCATGTATAAAAGACGTACAAAAGTGCATTTTGCATGATATGTCCCCTTTAAGGTAAAAAAATACGTATCATCATTGACCAATAATATGTGCTAACTGATCCTAGAGGAATGGGTGAGAAGGCCTAGCATTTTTTTATGTGTTCAATGTTGTCTCAATTAAGTTAAAAAAGTACAAATTAATTCAGAATTCTCTTTTGAATAAAACAAGTGAGATATATTTTGCCTTGCAGATTTATTATAATTAGAGCAATGGTTAGAACAACATTATAACACACGTACAATTAAAACAAATACGTTTGGTAAAAACAACACATGGTTGTGCATCGGTATTGTGCATGCACATAGACAGAAATATACGGCATGTGGGTGCACACTAACCTTTCTCTGTGTGATTGTTACATAAATCACATCAATTTATTCAAACGGACTGGAAAACTGGTTTGAACTTTCTGCAACAGTTCTAAATTGGTTCGTATCCTACTTTAAGGACAGGAGAAAATGTGTTTATATAGGTAACTACACATCTGAGTTGACAACTATGACATGTGGGGTTCCTCAAGGCCCCATCCCGGGGCCTCTTCTCTTTAACATCTACAGTAAATTCACCAGGAGACTGTGATCCAATTCAAACACTGAGTAAGTGCATTGAAGTGATGGAATGTGTCCATCTTTCTTAAATTAAAAAGATAAAACTGAGGTAATTATTTTTGGAATCAATGAAGAACGAATAAATGCCAGCGCTGAGCTTCAGTTGGCAAAGTTAAAAACAACAGAAAATGACAGAAATAGTCATGGACTCTGACCTGAATGATTTTTACACCAATTTCATCTGTAATGTTTCACCTGTAATGTGTTTCATGTCTTTAGCTAGGTTGGGATTGTATTAATTCCATAACACACAATTCACATCGTTTCCATCCTGATTTAAATGTTCCTTTAAAATAATACAAGAGATAGATGATTTTTGTAATGCAATGCAGATTTATTCCAAATGAGAAGATCAATTTAAAACAGGTTGATTATATTTTTTGTTGAAGAAAAGCAGAAGAAAGCATTTATTTTTCAGATGGACCATCGTGGACTCAGGCAAAGTCGTTCTCTTGTTGGAGCGCACGTTGTTCCATCGCTTCCTGCGCTTTCATCGCTTCGTATTCCTTTTTCCCGAATATGCTGGTGGGTGGAGAGAGGAGAGTCAAAGAGTTCAGCTCAGGCATTCACCAAATGTCTTGTTATAAAATGAAACAAGCAAAATAACTTACCTCCCTTGGCCTTGAGAGAAAAACAAAACAAAAAGGACATTTTATTAATGTTTGTATGTAGTAAAAGTTATCATATTGAAATATTCATTAATATTGCGGTTATAATATCGATAACAAAACTGAACTTTTGTTGCAGTGCCTTTCTTTGTGTTGTATACTTTTTTCCAATTAACATAAACAGGACAGACTTCCAAAATGTTACCTATTTTCTTTTTTTTCAATCACAAGGCAGCCCAACAATATTAAGATTTGTCGAAAACATAAGAACACTACACCAGGAATCCTAAGATATTTCACATTTTTTCTAAATTAACATATATGTCGGTACCTTAAATGTGGGGTAGGTAATTTAGGAGAAACCAGCTCGAGTGCGCTAGCATTTGAAAATACAGCCGGAAAAAATCTGCCCCTTCCTCACAGAGCCCCTCCTCCAACACACATGAACGCGCACATGACCAATGAAGGCTCGAGATAAGTGTGTGCCCCGATGGAAGGCTGACAGGCAGGTAGGCCATCCAGTTATTTTAGTCGGGCCAGCTCAGATGATTGGTCGTGCTTTTTACAGCGCCACGGCTTCCACAAATGACATTTTTTAATGTATTTATTACCAAAGCATTTAATGTATTCATTGCTATCGGGATGTTAAGAGCATTCCATGGAATATAACAAAAAGTGTTTCTAAAATAAATGACATACCCCACCTTTAAATTATTAATGTTCTGGTTAGCTTTAATTATGAGTTATACCAATGCGTTCCCAGCTATGGCATGTAAAAAAAAATGTAAAAAATAAATAAATATATATATAAAATACAATCTAAAAATGGTTACCATGAACCATGTGGTGTATCCAACCCTCCCCAGGTTCAGCCATGAGGACCACCAGCGTCAACACCAGGAACATCATAGCACACTTCATCCTGAAAAACAAAAACACAACATGTGTCACTCAATCAAACTATTTCATCCACCAATGTACTACAGCTATAAGTCAGAGTGAATATTCAATGTCAAATCCCAAAGACTTCATTAAATAACAAAAACGTAAAATATTTCACCTGATTGAGAGTCTGAACCAAGAGGCTTGTCAAGAGTGCAAAGTGAGATCTTGAAGTGATGTGAATGTCTCTGTGGAACCTGTGTCTTTATAAAGGTATGGTGGTACTTTACATATATTTAGCATATATTTGGCAACATTGTATGTATCATTGTATTTTGCAATATGATGTTCTGTCTAGACGATGACAACAGTCTTTCCACATCGATGGGGAAATATCTTGAATTGCAACTTTAAACATTTAAATACTTTCTGAATGTCTTAGCTAACTTCTATATGTTAGCTTAAGGAAAGAAACTGTATCATCATTGACCCAAAATATGGGCTAACTAAACTGACCCTAGAGAAATGGGTCAGAAAGGCTTAGCAATCATTGTTTTTGTTTATTTAAATTAGTTAATCTTAATCGTGATTAATTAAAAAAACAAATACATTCTGAATTATCTTTTAAATAAGACAAGGCAGACATATTTTGCTGTAGTGCAGATTTATTATAATTTAAGCAATGGTTAGCACATTGAGTGAATTCAGTTTTGAAGAAGCATTTATTTTCATCTGATTCAAAGTTTTGGGGGTTTCTCCATCAGACAAACTTTCTCTCTTGTTCCAGCGCACGCTCCAACTCTTCCTGCTCCATCATCGCTTCGTATTTTTTATTCCCGAAAAGTCTGGTGGGTGGAGAGAGGAGATTCAAAGAGTTCAGCTCAGGAATTCAACAAATAATGCAACAAGAGCCATTTTTTATTATAAATGTAACAAGTATCAAGCAAAAGACCTTACCTACGGAAGACTTGAGAGAAAAACAAGGAGGACATTGCATTAATGTCTGTATTTAACCATAATTCACCTTTTGTATTGTGTTGCCACACGGACCCTTTAGTGGGAACACTTAGCTTTAGCTCGTCAAGCTTGTCATACTGAGCAGACGTGTATATTACCTTCTTCATGTTAACTGATAATAAAGAGTGGAACTCCATTCTCAACATACCGCCTCCGACTCCCTTTCATCGGCACTACACTGGTGACCCTGACGTTTCCGAGAACATTTCCGGAAACTTAACGAACATGGCTGAGCACGATATCTTCGTAAAACTGCCGGAGTTCTGGGAGCACGCCGCGGAGGCATGGTTCGCCCACGTGGAGGCACACTTTGCCTGCAGGAAGTCCGCGATGGGGACTTAAAATATTACCACGTGGTGGCAGTGCTGGGATGCTCCACTTCATCCAGGTTGGTGGGATTTGTCGCTGCTCCCCCACACCATGGCAAATATGAGGCGATTAAGGCCCTTCTCCTTAAGACATTTAGCTTATCTGCTAAGGAGAGGGCCCGCCAGATTCTGGACATTCATTTTCCTGCGTCACTTGCCTTCCCGGGTCCAGACGGCGCTGGCCAACACGCCTGTCACGGAGCCCCGTGCCTTGGCTGAAGAAGCGGATCGTTTTTTCCTGGCTACACGACAGCCCGGTGCAGAGACGTTAGCCGCGACGCTCAGTGGCCCATCTGCAGTCGAGAAAGCATGGCGGAGGCCGGACATGGCTGTGGCGAGCCGGCGTGGAGACACCGGAGAGTGCTTTTACCATTTCGGGACAATGGCGAAGAAATGCAACTCCCCGTGCCGCTACAAACCCCCGGGAAACGGAGGGGCCGGCGCTCAGTAGTGGCTCTGAGTGTCGGCGGCACGTGCAGGCTCCTCTTCGTCAGCGACAGCGTTTCGGGGAGCCTGCTTTTGTGTGACACGGGCGCTCAACGGAGCGTAGTTCCCACGTCGAGTGAAGACGTGACCCGGGGTGGGCACGGACCGCGATTGACGACGGCTAACGGTGGTCCCATTCGCACGAACAGCGTGAGGCCTATGTGTTTGTGCATCGGAGGACAGCGTTTCAGCTGGGATTTCGTGACAGCGGACATTTCTTTTCCCCTCCTCGGAGCGGGTTTTTTTGTGTGCTCATGGACTCTTAGTGGACGTTAAGAATAGGCGTTTGGTTGATGCCTTGACGTTTTCTTCCCTCGTGTGCACACTTGGCAGCGCAGCGTACGACTGTCAGGCTCGCTGTCAGGGGCAGACACGTTTCTCAGACTGTTGGCCGAGTTTCCAGACCTGTCGCTGCCCACCTTCTCTGCGCTTACAACTAAGCATGGCGTGGAGCACCACGTCACTACCGAGGGGCCTCCTGTCTACACCAGGGCCCGGCGGTTGAACCCTTCTAAGCTGGCTGTAGCGAGGGCGGAGTTCGCAACCGTGGAGTGCCTGGGCATTATCCGCCGCTCCGACAGTCCTTGGGCTTCCCCCCTGCACGTCGTCCCCAAACCGAACGGCGGGTTCCGCCTGTGCGGGGATTACCGCCGACTCAACGACGCCATTACATCTGACCGCTATCCGGTGCCGCACATTCAGGACTTTTCGGCGCATCTGGCCGGTGCGGGGGTGTTTTCCAAGGTGGACCTGGTGCGTGGATTCCACCAGGTGCCCATGCACCCGCTGGACATTCCCAAGACAGCAGTGATAACGCCTTTTGGACTTTTTGAGTTCCTGCGGATGCCTTTTGGGCTCAAGAATGCTGCTCAGACGTTCCAGCGCCTGATGGATTCGGTGCTGCGGGACCTGCCGTTTGTGTTTGTCTACCTCGACGACATACTCGTCGCCAGCACTTCAGTGCAGGAGCACCTGTCCCACCTCCGAGCCCTTTTCACACGGCTCAACGACCACGGATTAATCATCAATCCTGCAAAGTGCCAGTTTGGGATGTCTGACATTGATTTCCTGGGGCACCGCGTCACCAAGGGCGGTGCGGCGCCTCTGCCAGCGAAGGTGGAGGCTGTTGCGGCTTTTCCTCGCCCGTGAGTTTCTGGGGATGGTGACTTTATACCACCGTTTCATCGTCCGGGCTGCACACATCATGCGGCCGCTGTGTGAAGCGTTGAAAGGCAAGACCCCCGTCGGCGCTTTTGCTGAGGTCAAGACCGCGTTGGCTCAAGCGGCTTTGCTGGCACACCCATCATCTACGGCTCCCATCTCCATCACCACGGACGCGTCGGACTACGCGGTCGGTGCAGGGCACATGGCAGCCACTCGCCTTTTTCAGCCGCCAGCTAACGCCCAGAGAACGCAGGTACAGCGCCTTTGACCGTGAGCTCCTGGGTCTTTGGTTGGTCGTGCGGCACTTCCGTTTCATGCTGGAAGGCCGGGAGTTTACGGTGTTTGTCGACCACAAGCCGCTCACCTTCGCCATGTCAAAAGTGGCGGAGCCTTGGTCGGCGCGTCAGCAGCGGCAGCTGTCCTACATATCAGAGTTCACTACAGACATAAAGCACGTGGCTGGCAAGTCGAACCTGGTTGCTGATTGCCTCTCCAGGGTCGTCATCGGTCCCATCCAGTTGTGTCTGGATTATAATCGCATGGCGGCGGACCAGGTCGCTGACCCCGGTGTCCAGGCTCTGAAGCTGGAGAGCACGGGGTTGTGTTTGGAGGACGTGGTGTTCGGCGACGCGGGCATTACGGCATCTTCTGGTGGACTACCGGATAGATTTACAGCAGGAGCACAACGATGTCCACCGCGGAGAATAAACGGAAGGGCAACCATGGCAACCATGCTCCAGGGTATTCTTCGCTGCTTTTGGTGTATTTTGTGGCGGCAGCAGCGCCACTTACAGGCCCGGCATATGTACTACAGCGTTTCCAGCGGGTCGAGCGGTCTCGTGTGAACGGACACGTTAATTGAGCCGAATGCATGTGAACGGAAGATTTTTTTGAAAACGCATACGGTGCGTAAACGCAAACGTTCCCGTGTAAATTGGGTCTAAGTGACAGTGACTGTCGGTACAAAAGGTCCCATCAGCTGTTCATATCACAATTGACACCTTTGCAGTCCTTGAAAACAGTCTTTTGACTCTGAAAATCAATCTGTTGGAAGGTAAAAAGCTAATATTTCATCTTTATTTTGACTTGAATTCATGCAAAATCATGGATGTGACAGCTAAGACAGTTATTAGAACATTACAACCCTTTGTTGTTAGCTCTTTTGGATTAAATTAGCTCAGTATTCATAGCAAACAAATGTATACAAAGTATACTCAACAGAAAATGAAGCAAAAAGTATCTAGTATATGGAAGTTCAGACGAGTACAAATAAAAGTGCAGAGTCATGGTTATCTCTATATGTATTTTAGTTTTTTTAGGATGAAGTTGGTTATGATATTTCTTGTGCTGTCGCTGGTCGTCCTCATGGCCGAACCCGGGGAGTGTTTTTTTAGACACTTGACATCGCTGTGGAAAAGGGCCAGGACGGCCAGGACGGCCTGGAGAGGTAAATCAAAATCACACGTTCTGTATTGATGGAAATTAGGACAAACAGCAGGGTCCGTCAACAATCCTTTTGTATGAACTGTCCATGAGTTTATCACTGTTTCATAATTGACTGTACTATAGAGCTTTAACTTAACTAACTTAAAGGTGGGGTAGGTACATTTGAGAAACCGGCTTGAGATACACTTTTTGTTATATTCCATGGAATGCTCTTAACATCCCGATAGCAATGAATATCTTAAGTGCTTTGACAAAAAATCCATACAAAAAGTCATCTGTGGAAGCCGTGATACTGTAAAAAACACGACCAATCATCTGAGCCGTGGCTAAAGTAACTGGATGGCCTACCTGCCTGTCAGCCTTCCATCGGGGCACAAACTTATCTCGTGCCCTCATTGGTCATGTGCGCGTTCGTGTGTGTTGGAGGAGGGGCTCTGTGAGGAAGTCTGAAGGAAGAGGCAGTTTTTTTCCGGCTGTATACTTTCAAATTTGAGCGCACTCGAGCTGGTTTCTCCATTCTTACCTACCCTACCTTTAATGGTGTGGTTGTCTTATGTTTGGACAAATCATGATATTGTGTTGAGTCTTATTGAGCTGCTTTGTGATTTAAATAAAAAGGAAATTGGGTGCATTTGAGAAGTTTTTTTTTGTTACTTAAAGAAAGGCATTGCAAAATAAGTTCAGCTTTGTTATCAATATTAGATTATATCTTAATAAATGTCGATACAGCCTTACAATATATTATGATGAATTATACTGCATACAGACATTAATGCAATGTCCTCCTTGTTTTTCTCTCAAGTCTTCCGTAGGTAAGGTCTTTTGCTTGATACTTGTTACATTTATAATAAAAAATGGCTCTTGTTGCATTATTTGTTGAATTCCTGAGCTGAACTCTTTGAATCTCCTCTCTCCACCCACCAGACTTTTCGGGAATAAAAAATACGAAGCGATGATGGAGCAGGAAGCGTTGGAGCGTGCGCTGGAACAACAAGAGAGAAAGTTTGTCTGATGGAGAAACCCCCAAAACTTTGAATCAGATGAAAATAAATGCTTCTTCAAAAATGAATTCACTCAATGTGCTAACCATTGCTCACATTATAATAAATCTGCACTGTAACGGCTAAATATGTCTGCCTTGTCTTATTTAAAAGATAATTCAGAATGTATTTGTTTTTTTAATTAATCACGATTAAGATTAACTAATTTAAATAAACAAAAACAATGATTGCTAAGCCTTTCTGACCCATTTCTCTAGGGTCAGTTTAGTTAGCCCATATTTTGGGTCAATGATGATACCGTTTCTTTCCTTAAGCTAACATATAGAAGTTAGCTAAGACATTCAGAACGTATTTAAATGTTTAAAGTTGCAATTCAAGATATTTCCCCATCGATGTGGAAAGACTGTTGTCATCGTCTAGACAGAACATCATATTGCAAAATACAATGATACATACAATGTTGCCAAATATATGCTAAATATATGTAAAGTACCACCATACCTTTATAAAGACACAGGTTCCACAGAGACATTCACATCACTTCAAGATCTCACTTTGCACTCTTGACAAGCCTCTTGGTTCAGACTCTCAATCAGGTGAAATATTTTACGTTTTTTGTTATTTAATGAAGTCTTTGGGATTTGACATTGAATATTCACTCTGACTTATAGCTGTAGTACATTGGTGGATGAAATAGTTTGATTGAGTGACACATGTTGTGTTTTTGTTTTTCAGGATGAAGTGTGCTATGATGTTCCTGGTGTTGACGCTGGTGGTCCTCATGGCTGAACCTGGGGAGGGTTCATTTTGGAAACATATCGGTCATGCATTGAATGGTAAAGTCACGTTGTGTGTCCACTGAGAGTAAATGTATTGCTTTAGTGTTTTAGTCCATTCTAACACAAAAAAGCAAAAGTCCTTAAAGGGAATTTTGGACCCGCCAACAATTTGGTTCCAAACTAATACAGAAATCGTTGTTACGTGGCATCACTTAAAGAGGCTCCATCATGCTTTTGGGGTTTTTCTCTTGTGTGTTACTTTCTCTTCCAAATAAAATATTAGAACTCCAATAAAATAATGAATGTTTATAAAACGGCTTATAATAAATTATAATGCAAAGTATCACAAAGAATAATGCATCGCACTTAACGTTTTTTTCTCTTTTTTAATTAGCTGCCGAAAGAGTCCATGGGTAACGTATTTTTCTTCACATTTCAATTATTGGAAAGTGCTTTTGATGCATTATTTGTTTTATTTTTGTCCAAACTCTACGGATCTTTTCTCTCTCTGCACCAGAATGTTGACCGGGGAAGAACTTGAAGCGATGAAAGCGCAGGAAGCGATGAAAGCGCAGGAAGTGATGGAACAACGTGCGTTCCAACAAGAGAACGACTTTGCCTGAGTCCACGATGGTCCATCTGAAAAATAAATGCTTTCTTCTGCTTTTCTTCAACATAAAATATAATCAACCTGTTTTAAATTGATCTTCTCATTTGGAATAAATCTGCATTGCATTACAAAAATCATCTATCTCTTGTATTATTTTAAAGGAACATTTATTAAATCAGGATGGAAACGATGTGAATTGTGTGTTATGGAATTAATACAATCCCAACCTAGCTAAAGACATGAAAACACATTACAGGGTGAAACATTATACACCCAGATGAAATTGGTGTAAAAATCATTCAGGTCAGAGTCCATGACTATTTCTGTCATTTTCTGTTGTTTTTAACTTTGCCAACTGAAGCTCAGCGCTGGCTTTATTCATCCTTCATTGATTCCAAAAACAATTACCCTCAGTTTTATCTTTTTAATGATAAAGATGGACACATTCCATCATTGATTTTCTTCATTGCATTCATGGATCATAGTCTCCTGTTGAATGTAGATGTTAAAGAGAAGAGGAACCCCACATGTCATAGTTGTCAACTCAGATGTGTAGTTACCTATAGCAACAACGTTTTTCCTGTCCTTAAAGTAGGACTCAACCAATTTAGAACTGTGGAGAAAGTTCCAACCAGTTTTCCAGTCCGTCTTAATAAATGTGATTGATGTAACAATCACACAGAGAAATGTTAGTGTGCACCACATGCCGTATATTTCTGTCTCAACAAGTCCTCCAACTCATACGGACCAAATAGGTCGATTGTTCAAGCCCTTATTACGACCTATAATCACGTTTTAAAGTTTTCGCCCTCTCGTGCTCCCGTTGATTGCAAACGTTACAGAGGGTCATTTATTCACAATAACCCTCTTCTGGAAAATCCTAAATTGTAGGATAGATGGCCATTAAAACGCCTTTTGATTAGATTTCTAGCGAGAAGCGTATATTGTACTTTTAGAATCCACGTCCAGTGGATGTGTAGGATCTATAGTTTGATAGATATTACGAAGATGATTTGAGGTTTCGACAGGAGAACATTATGCGGCAGCTTTCATGTAAAGTTAGCGTCAACCCTCACAGGGTGAAAACAGTATTTCCAGTCTCGAAGTTTTCATAATAAAACCAACGATCAAATGATTTTTCAGTGATATCTGAATTACTCATCCACTAAAAAAATCAAGTTTATCCTTGTTAATTATACGACATTTATTGGTTTAATTGTGTACAATGCTTTGAGTTTTTCCCATAGGCTTTTCACTTTCGATTCTGAGAGACAGATTTATTTTTTCAGAGGTTTTGATAGGCTAAAATATCCACACCCATAATCCTGGATATTTTTGCCGCAATGCACGTCAGGATATGGTGTTATGCGATATGAAATCGGAAAACATTTAAAAAAATAATAATAATACTTTATTCCGAGTGTGCTTGCTTTCTCTTATTGAAAGTCATCACCTAACGGCATTGTAATACACGGTTCGGCTGCATTACCATATTACAGATCTCCGTAGTTGCTTTATTTATAGAGCCCTGATGAGAAGACTCTCGACAAACAGGAGACCTGCCGCCGAAACTGAATATGTGACGTGGATCATAAATATATCAGCAATTAAACAACATCTTCCAATTATGTTCACACAATACGTCTCCTTGCAGTATCAACACTAATTCGGCTGACTTTTATATTGATCCAATTGGTAGATAGGTTATATTTACACCATAACGGTGCACAGCTGATAGAAAGGGACTTGTAGTTTTTAAAGATATTACTGATTTTCTTTGAATTTAAGAATGTAAATACTGAGTTGAGAGAATAGTCAGGGGTTTGGGTGATGGGACACACATCTATGGAATCAGAATTTCAATAGCTGATATTATTATATTTTATTAACTAGACCAGTGGTTCCCAAACTTGTTGTGCCCAAGGCACACCAAAGGACAAGTTAAAAATCTCAAGGCACACCTATTGTGCAAACACTAGCCCTTTATAACACGTGTTATCACTCATATCATGTAAAATATCTGTAAATGTGCATCATTATTTACTAATGCTAAATAAAATGTGACCAAGACAACTATATTACTCATGAAATATTTATTAACGAAATATTTCAGAAATGAATTTGAAACGTTATCAAATTAGGCTTCATCAAAGCAAGCAAACACACTCATTTAAACCAGACAGGTCACAACATTAAAAATGAGACAAAGAAAATTCAGCACAGAGCACTGTCAATGCAAGGAAGCTGCATTGTCCATGGTCCTGAACCTACAAATTATAAATGTAACATTTCAGCGCAGAGATGGGGTCGTTACCTAAAAAAAGTAATCTATACACTACTTCGTTACTCTCTACATAAAGTAAATCGTTACTTTACTCGTTACTTTACTCGCAGGGCCGGCCCGCCCCTCCCTGCAGGCAGATCACGCAGACTGCTTAAAGTTTCAAATGTTCTCTTTAGTTCAGTTTCCATTGTCGCATAAGACTGATCCAGATCCTGAATGTTTTCCTATCTGACCGTGGCTGTCCTCTGTCTCCTGCTATCTGTATATTTTGCGCAGTCTATCTCTGCTCACGCTGTTGCGTCGGCGTGTTCTCCTGCGTGTTGGCCATGTGTTGCACTGGAACCAGACACAGCAAAGACTTCAGCCGAGCACGTACGAACTGCGCATGCGTGAGTGGCAATAACTCTCCTTACCAGCAGGTGGCGGTAGTGTGTATTCGTCATTCAAAACAGGCAACAACCGGAAGACAGAGAAGAAGAACAGACTGTGATATAAACAAACACATAGCGTGTGCGGTAGCTCCACCTTAGCATGTGTTCTTTGCAGGTGCTTGTTGAGGTTTGACGTGGTGTTTACAGCAGTGGATAACAGCTTCTGGCCTGGACACAGTTTGCACCTCACCGTCACATTCCTGTCTATTCTTCGGATGAACTCAAAATAATGGGCATACCTCCACCCCTCGAGAGTTATCGCTGACTCAGCCATGTTTATGCAGCACTGCACGTGGAGATGTGGACGCGCAAGTCACGCAGATTACGTACATATAAACCTACAAAGTACTGATATAGTAAATTAAAAAATGATTATTTTTGTGTAGTTGTATATTGCAATAATAACGTATGGTTGTCAAAAATCCCACGGCACCACCGGACTTGCCTCACGGCACACCAGTGTGCCCGCGGCACACCGTTTGTGGAACCACTGAACTAGACCACTGGTTTTTAACCCGCACCGCCTAGTGGTTTTAAAGCACGTTATTGAATGTTGTTGTTGAATGTTATATTTGATGAACACATTTAAATATTAAGAGTAGCCGACATACAGAATAGTCTAAAAACATTAAATGTACAAAACTGCATACATGTAGTTAATTTCTAACTGTAAAGGGTTATAGTAACCAAAGGATGCAATTAAAATAGCCATACATATTTCTAAATAGTGGTGGTTGCAGTTATTATTATTATAAAAAGCTCATTGGAATAATGCCCCAACAGATCGAGCCCCCCCGGTGTAAACCTCCAGCCTCCTCCCTACACCAGGTCCAGGCAGCATGAGGTGTCAAAGATAGGGATGATGGATCCCTCTTACTGTCGCCTGAAGAAAACCTAAAGGGCATCACGGTCTGAAAATAACACCTGCATCTCCCACATAGAAAAAACACACACACACACCGACCGGGCAAGCAACGTTTGTTTTGGCCGGATGGGGCTTTGCTTAAACATATCGATTGGAAATGAGATGTGGTCAGAGGACGTATGAGGTTAGAAAGGTATGTGTGTGTGTGTGTGTGTGGATGTGTGTATGTGTGTGTGTGGTGGGTAGTGGTGCTGTGTTGTGTGTGGTGTGGTGTGTGTGTGTGTGTGTGTGTGTGTGTGTGGTGTGTGTGTGGCTGTGTGTGTGTGTTGTGTGTGTGAGGGTCACCGTGTCATTGGCTGTTTACCTCGAGGCGATTGCTGGTCTCACACACAAGTCCTACCCAGACAGAGATGTGTGGTAAATAATAGAGGAGCTATGACAGAGGGCAGACGCACGAACACAGAGCAGCATCAAGGTTGAAGATGGGGTTTGTAATGGGAGAGCTCTTTATCGGACACATCATTAATACATGAGGGGGGGGCGGAGCGCCAGTCATACAGGCAGCGAAGATCCTGACATCTGCATATCCAAATGTGTGAGAGGTCTGTATGTCTGACTGACAGGCTCAGTTCAATATGATTTCAGCCGCATAGAGTCAGGTGGACTCCCCTCACTAACTCACATTACAGACTCAGAAATCATATCATTTCTATTTCCTACTCCTTCCCTCCACCTATCAGAAGCGAGTGCCTTTACGTAGACACTTTGTTGCCTCTCCACCTCCTATATCTCCTAGGGTCTAAGTTCATATGGCTAGGGATTACTTTGACCGAGATGCGCCGGCCCGTGCCTTGGCTTGGACTTCTATAATGTACCCCATTTGAAAATAAATTCAGCCAAGTACCCCCTGATCAGCGCAAAAACTATTTGTAAAGGAAAATGCCTATATAAAGAGGTACAGTTACAGTGCTGCACCATCAGTGTCTGATTTATTAAAAACAACAACATTGTAACTGAGAAAACACTTAAATGCTACATTAAAATGTTTACAATCCATCACGAAATTCATGGCTATCCACTTTTTCTAGATAATCTAGACGACTCTGCTCGGGTCTTGATGGACGAGTTATGGGGAAGTTCAGGAGATATTCTCCCTAATATAATATATTTTTTCCTGCCAAATAAACGATTAAATGAAAAAAATTAAAATACGGTTGTTAATCCAATGGGTTGAAGTTTAGGTCCTAACAATACAATACAGGCCTCAGAGTCTCCGAGGTAAGATCTCCTGTGTCTATTATTGCTGTACATGTTAAACAAGACAGATTATAGATACAGCATCTACACGTCTGTGCCAAACAACATGATGAACAAGAAGCTCTTTTGGCCTTACAATAAACACATACTGGGGGTAATAATAATAATAATAATAAAACATTATGTTATTATGACACAAACCCTTGATCTAGTGTGGAACCCTTGTGCTTGTACCTTAGTACTTGTACTCTAGTACTTTACTTTAATACAATTATGAGATACTTACTTACCATGATAAGTACTTTGGTATTTTAGTACATGTTGCATAATACATTTGTCCTTTTTAATGTACT
Source organism: Pseudochaenichthys georgianus (assembly GCF_902827115.2). NCBI lineage: Eukaryota > Metazoa > Chordata > Actinopteri > Perciformes > Channichthyidae > Pseudochaenichthys > Pseudochaenichthys georgianus. The sequence continues at coordinate 31,687,103 of NC_047526.1, read as the reverse complement.
CTTATTTGTAATGCTGGGTGGTCGAATATCAAAGTACTTTTCCACATTTGTCATCAAACTACAAAAGCGTCATCAATTCTAGAGAGGGACAGACAATTATGCATTTGTGATCCAAGCAGTGTACAGTTATGACATCCATGAGGTGAAAGTTATCGTTATAAGACAGCTAAAATATATTTTAAATATAATACCAGTCAAAATAAAATAAATTGAGGAACTCACGGTAAAAAAAGCAGTTTATGTTTATGTTATGAAAACTGAGCGCCGTCGTCTTACATTGGAATGATATGTTGATTAATGATAAATTAAGCAAAAGGCAACTTGTTTTAATATGACTGGTTGCTTCAGTCATTTATCAGCTAAAATAACAACGTTTCAAGTCGTTAATTATGATTGTTTCAGACGAGAGTCATCAATCATATGGAAAATGTGCTTTTGGCGCATGGTTAGAGCGTTGGTCATCAGATCAAGGGGCGTTGGTAAACTCCAAGTTCGAATCCCGCCTCGGCCGTCGTGTCCTTGGGCAAGACGCTTGACCCGCAATGCTCCTGTGGTAATGTCCCGCAGTAATGACCTCTTACATGTCTAATTACTTGTAAGCGCTTCGAGCACCTGTAAGAGCGCTCTAATAAAAAATGTAATGCATTATTATTATTATTATTATAACGGTGAGTTCAGTCAGTGACTACAATAAAAAAACATGTTCTTTTCCTGCAGCGGCCTCCTAAAACACGGCTGCTGCGAGACAGAAGAGATACATGTTTCTAGTTTAGTCAATTTATTGAACATGTCAGAAACAAAAAAATATAACAATAACAGATATATATATATTCTCTTTTTTTTCACTCAGATTAATAATTATAACAAAGTACCAAAATAAATAATAATAACAAATAAATAAAATAAAATAATTTTCAGATAGTCTCTGTTCATGTTCAACAAGGGCAAGAAGAAGCTTAAAAAACGTTTCTGGTCCGACATACATATAACATAACATATATTTTTCTTATAAAACATTAGGTCATCGTCATCAGCGACATGTTTGTCTTGTTAATCTTTTCATGTGTGAATGAACACAACAACAAGATCCCTCCAGTTGTTCTCACTTTGTTATCGTCCCCCTCCTCTCTAACTCGCTTCAACAAGGAAAGGGATTGTCTTTTCAGAGAAACTAAAGCATATATTTTAATGCAATACGTGCAAAGACTGTGTGTATATAAAGATAATTATAAATATTAAATGTCCTGACACAACAGATCATTGCATTTACGTATTCTCATCATTTAAAAGTAGTGTGATCGCTTATCTGTTTTTACATTGAAATATTATCTATACAATACAAAGAAAGTAATATGTCTGTTTAAAACCGCAGCATCCGAACAAAAACAACCAGACACAGGAGACAGCTTCATCCCGCGGGCAATAAGACTGTTTAACAACTGAACTGCTGAAACCATTTCATAACATTCATCTTCTACTTAGTATGTATCTATTATCTAATATATCAAAATAGATCTTATTGACACACTGATGATGGACACACACATCCTTTAACGTTAACCTAATATTTGTATTAATGAAGGTCAGAGGACTTAATAAAATTACTTTAAAATGATCCAAAGTGTACAGAATTGTTTTTTTTAAATGTTAATGATTTCTTAACTTTATTTCTTTACATATGTTGACCATGTTTGTTTGGAGGTGAATCAGAATAGTGTAATGCTCCGTGCTGCTGATATCAACACTTGACAACCTAAGAACACAAAGTCACATTTTTGCAGAAGGTCTAAATACAGTTTGAGTGAACTGATATTGAAGAGAAAGGAAGGTGAGGGAAACTATTGTACGAAAAACAATAGAAGCATGCCAGGTTAGAATTAGGAAGGTGGCTATAGGATCACGTTCCAATCCCCCTACATTGGTGTGTGTGTGTGTGTGTGTGTGTGTGTGTGTGTGTGATGTGTGTGGTGTGTGTGTGTGTGTGTGTGTGTGTGTGGTGTGTGTGTGTGTGTGTGTGTGGTGTGTGTGTGTGTGTGTTGTGTGTGGTGTGTGTGTGTGTAAATGCACTGATCAATATGGTGGATGTCACCCAATCTCCCAACTGGTCGAATGCCGATGCAATCCCCCCGAGGCAATTACTGCTTTTTCTCCACACAGAGCCGCAGAAAGTCCGACAGTTTGACGGGTCGGACGGCTTAGGAACAGACGGAGACATTAAAGAGAGGACAAGCAGAAAAACAACAGACAGACAAAATATGTTATCGTGGCCGTGCTAATGTTCAGCGACCAGGAGACAGCCTCTCACTCAACTATTATCTTTTAGACATAATGATTTTTAAATATGACCAATTTTGCGTTATATCTTGGCCGTCCTATATCTGTTAACGGTGGGGTAGGTAAGTTTGAGAAACCGGCTCGAGATCGCTAGAATTTGAAAATACACAACCGGAGAAAATCTGCCTCTTCCTCACAGAGCCCGCCTCCAACACACACGAACGCGCACATGACCAATGAGGGCACGAGATCAGTTTGTGCCCCGATGGAAGGCTGACAGGCAGGTAGGCCATCCAATCAATTGGTTGTACTTTTTACAGTATTACGGCTTCTACGGATGAAATTTTTGTATGGATTTTTTGTCAAAGCACTTCAGATATTCATTGCTATCGGGATGTTAAGAGCATTCCATGGAATATAACAAAAAGTGTATCTCGAGCCGGTTTCTGAAACTTACCTTACCCCACCTTTAATACTTATAAGTATTTGACTTGAAACTCTCAAAAAGACACTTTCTGTTGAGCCGGTGAATCAAACACAACGTGGATCATTAGCTAATTAGGTATATTTGATAATTCTAGGCGGTAAAATGGGAGATTTGTAGTTTCTGCTCTGTTTTAAAACCACAAATGCTTATCTTTTACATTTAGGATTTGGTCTAAAAGACGGTGTGATGTCTTGAAGTTGACTCGTTTTACTATCTCCTTTTCATACCGTGCGAATACTTTCCTTCATTTCTAACCTGCGATGGGAGACATTTGAAGTGTGGTCTATTTCAATCGGGAAACCAGGGCGCACCTGCAATACCTCACGCTGCATGTTACGAGATACAATTCAATGTGTTCTAGTATTTGACAAGCATCATAAAGAAATGACAAGGCATAGATGTTTGTTTTAGCGTTTTAAATTACTGTCCACGTCACTTTTTTCAAGGTGAGTGAATTCTGCGGAGTTAAATATAGTCAGTTTGTTAAATGCACTTTTCTCGAGCTGTGAGTACAAACAAAGCGTCCTTGAGAGAGTTTACAATCGAGGCACAATCACACCACACAGGTGGACACATACACCGCCCCCCGCGGAGTAAATCCATTAAAAGTTGAAGGCTTGTTTTGATTCTGCTCTCTGGTTTGACGGAGCTTGGTGTCACCCTGCAGGAGGGCGGTGTGCAGCTGCTGACTGCCAGATGTAAACATGACCCAGTGAGCCAGCAGAGGGCTGTGTGCTGCTTCATGTGTGAGCGGTGTCTTATGTGTATCCATGTGGCACATCTACAGAGACAGTTTAACACGCTGTTTAGTAGTGTCCAACGCATAAGCTTCAGGACACAGTATCTCAAAACACACAAACAATACACTTTTAGTTCAGCCGTCACACTGCAGGTTTAATAAAGTTGTGAAATAAAAGCACGTGTGTGTGTCCCATATACGTGAACGAAAATACTGAATGTAGTCTTCCAATATCAGAGTCCACATGATAACAAAGGTATCCCAACTGTAGCTGTGAACATGACGGAAGTATTATTACCTCGAAGAGCATCAGGACTGTTTGAGGCATATGATAGCTATGTGATTAACATGATGATTCAGCCTCTATGGAGAGAGACATATGACAAGCATGCTCATTTCTGACGTGGAGCTAATCTGAAGTAAACATTGAAGACTGCTTTCTGTTCCTCCATCTTGTGACTGTGTGACTCCCTCTCTTGGATATCAGCATGTGAAGGACACTGCTCAGGGACTAGCTGATGCTCTGTGTGTGATGGCTCCTTCCATTCTGGGTCCTGGAGAGGATCACAGACACATGGATCCTGAGATTGAAGATCAAGCCGGGGACCAGTGAGTGTTACTAGTGATGTTACGTATTGCGCCGAGGCTTCGGATGCGTGTGTCGAGTAATCCCCGAAGTTTTTGTGATGCTTGTATCGAGGCTTGTATCGTTTTGGGCCAGTGACGTCATCGATGACAAACGAAGCCTCGCTGCCTGTCGATACCACGTGACTGCTTCACGAAGCGAATTCAGATCGGTTGAACCGTTGAACCACAATGCTCATAATACCCATGGATGTATACTAAGAACCATATTACCCTTCCTGTACCCGGCGGGCCCGGGGACACGATGGAATAAGAGAGCTCAGACCCTCACTTATTAGAGGTCAGAACATGTCATAAGTATAAATGGATACAAGCATAAATAAATGTAAGAATAAAAACATGAATAAATACAGGAATACATATGTTGCAGTGTTTTCAGGGAGCTTTGTGTGTGTGCTGCGGCTCAGCTGGAAAGCAGTTGACTCACGACCGCAGGGTCCCTGGTTCAACGGACTGAATACGTATTTGTTGTTGTTATAAAAGCTACAGCTAAATAGATAATGTAGTTAATGAATGTATTCTTTGATATGGTTAGCCGTTCTCAGGCTACAACAAGTTTATGAATATTATTAAGGAATACAAATCCCTCTTTGCAATGTTTACCAGCCTCCTTAGGATTTTCAATCACAATCATTAAACTGGAATAAAAGCAATATTGTTAACATGAACATATGATTTTATGTTCGTTGTTTAGAGTTATTCTAAGGCTTTACTCATTGGGAACTCGGTATGAGATTAGAGCACCACTGTTGAGATGTCCAACCTGCCTGTTTTACACACTTTGACCAGCAGGGGGTTTGTGTTCAAATGAAGCCCATGATGAAGCCTCATGAGATGAACCCTTTTGGAACCAATTGGCTGGAAAGCTTCAAAGCTTCATCTCACCATCACTAACGGTACGTCCACACAGCAGCTTTTCAAAAATCTTGAAAGTCTTGGAGCTGGGCGTGTCTGACAGCTTGGGGATTTTTTGCGAGCAATGCGACCAACAACCAATCACATGAATCTCCCGCCCCCGACATACAAAGCAAAAAACCCGGGGATTTTATGCGAGCAATATATATATATATATAAACTCCCCAAACAGGCGAAAACCTACCAGTTTCACCCACTGTCTCTGCCCCCTCCCTCCATGCCTGGTTCCTCCGGTTTGTATCCCATTAATAGTTCTGGTCGTAAAGAACGGGTGATTTGCTCCCGTCATTCTCGTTTGGAATATGAGGAAATGAACTGCGGTCTGGCTCTCCCTGCTACACGCGGTTTGATTGGCTAGCGCTTCTACTGTCAGATTTGCATAAACGTGTTGATTGGCTGACGCTTCCAGCTCAGCTTCAAAAGTTGAACATTGCTCAACTTTGAATCCTGGAAATCCTGGAAATCCTGGAAATCTTCGCTTCGCTCCCCCACAATGCAGTTCGGCGAAAAGCGAGGCAAAGTGACGTCATCCCCATTCAACGTCAATGGGCAGAGAAGCGTTGGAAGATTCGTCTGAAGCTGCTGTGTGGACGTAGGACCCAACGCAGATAACTCAGATTAATCTTTATTTCAAGGATCTTGAAAAATAACTTGGACAAAACAGAACACTCACCGGTGAACTCGGTCACAAACAAAAGACGAACCGACACTGAACACAGGACGAGACTAAATACAGGGAGGGGTAATCACAAGACGAGAGACAGCCGGGCAGGGGAGGAGAAACACGAGGGCAACAGGTGAACACAATCAGACAACTAGACACACCAGGGAAACTCGACAGGGGAAACACAGAGAGAGGGACCAGACAATAAACAAGAGGAAAACAAGACAGGGAGAACAGCAGGACATACACAACGTGACAGAACACAATCATCGTAACAGTGAGATGTTTCTAACAAGCGTCAAAGTATGATTACTAAAGGTTCCTAATCAGTGACTCAAAGGTCTGATGTTTTCGGCAGTGTCTTTGGGCTATCAACACAAACGAACATAATAGGAGGGTTGAATGAGACGCATATGGAAATGGAGCACAAGATATAACATGACATTTATTTTTCAAATCAAATAGCTATTTAAGTATGAACGCCAAACACCAATTCGACTTTATAAAATACGAGATGTTTTGGTTATTGCTCTGTTTAATACGACATGTAATGTTATAATTTAGGATTTGGACAGTCTGAGACCAGAGCCCAGTCTGCTGCATCTGATTGGTTAGCTCGCCAGCTTGTTGTTGATTGGTCAACAGCTAAAAATGTGGTGGGAGAGAAACCTATACAACATAACGGGGCCCCTGTATAATAATAACATGTGTCCCCTCTTCTTCATGTCTCTTCTACATCAACATGTGTCCCCTCTTCTTCATGTCTCTTCTACATCAACATGTGTCCCCTCTTCTTCATGTCTCTTCTACATCAACATGTGTCCCCTCTTCTTCATGTCTCTTCTACATCAACATGTGTCCCCTCTTCTTCATGTCTCTTCTACATCAACATGTGTCCCCTCTTCTTCATGTCTCTTCTACATCAACATGTGTCCCCTCTTCTTCATGTCTCTTCTACATCAACATGTGTCCCCTCTTCTTCATGTCTCTTCTACATCAACATGTGTCCCCTCTTCTTCATGTCTCTTCTACATCAACATGTGTCCCCTCTTCTTCATGTCTCTTCTACATCAACATGTGTCCCCTCTTCTTCATGTCTCTTCTACATCAACATGTGTCCCCTCTTCTTCATGTCTCTTCTACATCAACATGTGTCCCCTCTTCTTCATGTCTCTTCTACATCAACATGTGTCCCCTCTTCTTCATGTCTCTTCTACATCAACATGTGTCCCCTCTTCTTCATGTCTCTTCTACATCAACATGTGTCCCCTCTTCTTCATGTCTCTTCTACATCAACATGTGTCCCCTCTTCTTCATGTCTCTTCTACATCAACATGTGTCCCCTCTTCTTCATGTCTCTTCTACATCAACATGTGTCCCCTCTTCTTCATGTCTCTTCTACATCAACATGTGTCCCCTCTTCTTCATGTCTCTTCTACATCAACATGTGTCCCCTCTTCTTCATGTCTCTTCTACATCAACATGTGTCCCCTCTTCTTCATGTCTCTTCTACATCAACATGTGTCCCCTCTTCTTCATGTCTCTTCTACATCAACATGTGTCCCCTCTTCTTCATGTCTCTTCTACATCAACATGTGTCCCCTCTTCTTCATGTCTCTTCTACATCAACATGTGTCCCCTCTTCTTCATGTCTCTTCTACATCAACATGTGTCCCCTCTTCTTCATGTCTCTTCTACATCAACATGTGTCCCCTCTTCTTCATGTCTCTTCTACATCAACATGTGTCCCCTCTTCTTCATGTCTCTTCTACATCAACATGTGTCCCCTCTTCTTCATGTCTCTTCTACATCAACATGTGTCCCCTCTTCTTCATGTCTCTTCTACATCAACATGTGTCCCCTCTTCTCATGTCTCTTCTACATCAACATGTGTCCCCTCTTCTTCATGTCTCTTCTACATCAACATGTGTCCCCTCTTCTTCATGTCTCTTCTACATCAACATGTGTCCCCTCTTCTTCATGTCTCTTCTACATCAACATGTGTCCCCTCTTCTTCATGTCTCTTCTACATCAACATGTGTCCCCTCTTCTTCATGTCTCTTCTACATCAACATGTGTCCCCTCTTCTTCATGTCTCTTCTACATCAACATGTGTCCCCTCTTCTTCATGTCTCTTCTACATCAACATGTGTCCCCTCTTCTTCATGTCTCTTCTACATCAACATGTGTCCCCTCTTCTTCATGTCTCTTCTACATCAACATGTGTCCCCTCTTCTTCATGTCTCTTCTACATCAACATGTGTCCCCTCTTCTTCATGTCTCTTCTACATCAACATGTGTCCCCTCTTCTTCATGTCTCTTCTACATCAACATGTGTCCCCTCTTCTTCATGTCTCTTCTACATCAACATGTGTCCCCTCTTCTTCATGTCTCTTCTACATCAACATGTGTCCCCTCTTCTTCATGTCTCTTCTACATCAACATGTGTCCCCTCTTCTTCATGTCTCTTCTACATCAACATGTGTCCCCTCTTCTTCATGTCTCTTCTACATCAACATGTGTCCCCTCTTCTTCATGTCTCTTCTACATCAACATGTGTCCCCTCTTCTTCATGTCTCTTCTACATCAACATGTGTCCCCTCTTCTTCATGTCTCTTCTACATCAACATGTGTCCCCTCTTCTTCATGTCTCTTCTACATCAACATGTGTCCCCTCTTCTTCATGTCTCTTCTACATCAACATGTGTCCCCTCTTCTTCATGTCTCTTCTACATCAACATGTGTCCCCTCTTCTTCATGTCTCTTCTACATCAACATGTGTCCCCTCTTCTTCATGTCTCTTCTACATCAACATGTGTCCCCTCTTCTTCATGTCTCTTCTACATCAACATGTGTCCCCTCTTCTTCATGTCTCTTCTACATCAACATGTGTCCCCTCTTCTTCATGTCTCTTCTACATCAACATGTGTCCCCTCTTCTTCATGTCTCTTCTACATCAACATGTGTCCCCTCTTCTTCATGTCTCTTCTACATCAACATGTGTCCCCTCTTCTTCATGTCTCTTCTACATCAACATGTGTCCCCTCTTCTTCATGTCTCTTCTACATCAACATGTGTCCCCTCTTCTTCATGTCTCTTCTACATCAACATGTGTCCCCTCTTCTTCATGTCTCTTCTACATCAACATGTGTCCCCTCTTCTTCATGTCTCTTCTACATCAACATGTGTCCCCTCTTCTTCATGTCTCTTCTACATCAACATGTGTCCCCTCTTCTTCATGTCTCTTCTACATCAACATGTGTCCCCTCTTCTTCATGTCTCTTCTACATCAACATGTGTCCCCTCTTCTTCATGTCTCTTCTACATCAACATGTGTCCCCTCTTCTTCATGTCTCTTCTACATCAACATGTGTCCCCTCTTCTTCATGTCTCTTCTACATCAACATGTGTCCCCTCTTCTTCATGTCTCTTCTACATCAACATGTGTCCCCTCTTCTTCATGTCTCTTCTACATCAACATGTGTCCCCTCTTCTTCATGTCTCTTCTACATCAACATGTGTCCCCTCTTCTTCATGTCTCTTCTACATCAACATGTGTCCCCTCTTCTTCATGTCTCTTCTACATCAACATGTGTCCCCTCTTCTTCATGTCTCTTCTACATCAACATGTGTCCCCTCTTCTTCATGTCTCTTCTACATCAACATGTGTCCCCTCTTCTTCATGTCTCTTCTACATCAACATGTGTCCCCTCTTCTTCATGTCTCTTCTACATCAACATGTGTCCCCTCTTCTTCATGTCTCTTCTACATCAACATGTGTCCCCTCTTCTTCATGTCTCTTCTACATCAACATGTGTCCCCTCTTCTTCATGTCTCTTCTACATCAACATGTGTCCCCTCTTCTTCATGTCTCTTCTACATCAACATGTGTCCCCTCTTCTTCATGTCTCTTCTACATCAACATGTGTCCCCTCTTCTTCATGTCTCTTCTACATCAACATGTGTCCCCTCTTCTCATGTCTCTTCTACATCAACATGTGTCCCCTCTTCTTCATGTCTCTTCTACATCAACATGTGTCCCCTCTTCTTCATGTCTCTTCTACATCAACATGTGTCCCCTCTTCTTCATGTCTCTTCTACATCAACATGTGTCCCCTCTTCTTCATGTCTCTTCTACATCAACATGTGTCCCCTCTTCTTCATGTCTCTTCTACATCAACATGTGTCCCCTCTTCTTCATGTCTCTTCTACATCAACATGTGTCCCCTCTTCTTCATGTCTCTTCTACATCAACATGTGTCCCCTCTTCTTCATGTCTCTTCTACATCAACATGTGTCCCCTCTTCTTCATGTCTCTTCTACATCAACATGTGTCCCCTCTTCTCATGTCTCTTCTACATCAACATGTGTCCCCTCTTCTTCATGTCTCTTCTACATCAACATGTGTCCCCTCTTCTTCATGTCTCTTCTACATCAACATGTGTCCCCTCTTCTTCATGTCTCTTCTACATCAACATGTGTCCCCTCTTCTTCATGTCTCTTCTACATCAACATGTGTCCCCTCTTCTTCATGTCTCTTCTACATCAACATGTGTCCCCTCTTCTTCATGTCTCTTCTACATCAACATGTGTCCCCTCTTCTTCATGTCTCTTCTACATCAACATGTGTCCCCTCTTCTTCATGTCTCTTCTACATCAACATGTGTCCCCTCTTCTTCATGTCTCTTCTACATCAACATGTGTCCCCTCTTCTTCATGTCTCTTCTACATCAACATGTGTCCCCTCTTCTTCATGTCTCTTCTACATCAACATGTGTCCCCTCTTCTTCATGTCTCTTCTACATCAACATGTGTCCCCTCTTCTCATGTCTCTTCTACATCAACATGTGTCCCCTCTTCTTCATGTCTCTTCTACATCAACATGTGTCCCCTCTTCTTCATGTCTCTTCTACATCAACATGTGTCACCTCTTCTTCATGTCTCTTCTACATCAACATGTGTCCCCTCTTCTTCATGTCTCTTCTACATCAACATGTGTCCCCTCTTCTCCATGTCTCTTCTACATCAACATGTGTCCCCTCTTCTTCATGTCTCTTCTACATCAACATGTGTCCCCTCTGTGGAAAGAGACTCTGAAAGTTTCAGGAACAAAGATTCTCTCTCTTTTTGATCCATTTCTATAAAAACCTGTCTGAAAATGAGCTGATCAGATTTTGGCCACTTTATGATGTCATAACGATGTTTTGTCTTGGTAACACATTAGCCAATTCAGCAACCAAGGTAAACCCCCCCCTTATCACCTGAATGTCCTCCTAGAAGCAGTGCTTCTCAAAGTGTGGTCCGCGGACCACTGGCGGTCCGTGAGCGCCCCCTAGTGGTCCGTGAGTATATTGGTACAATTTCACATTTGAAATAAATAAATAAATTTAAGTTTTCCGCACTCTCGCGGGAATATCTCCGCAATGGAGCGAGCTAAAGTTGCACTTTCAATTGCATGATATATCCCAGCGCAACACCTTCATCCCACTTGCTGCCACTTGTTTGTACAATTCTCAGGCGATTTGTAATCTGTTCTAGAAAAACGATGTGAATTTGGATATCTGTGGAGTTAGGTGGTCCTTGGTAGGAAAAAGTTTGAGAAACACTGTCCTAGAGCACCATTGTGTTCTTTGTAACCAAATCTCTCTCAGAGGGGCGTGGGGAGGGGCTCCTTATTTTCATCTATTTACACACGGCATCTATTTACACACGGCATCTATTGCACGTCTGTCCGTCCTGGGAGAGGGATCCCTCCTCTGTTGCTCTCCCTGAGGTTTCTCCCATTTTTCCCTTTAAACTGGGTTTTCTTTGGAAGTGTTTCCTTGTACGATGTGAGGGTCTAAGGACAGAGGGTGTCGTATTGTCATACTGATATTCTGTACACACTGTGAAGACCACTGAGACAAATGTAACCTTTGTGATATTGGGCTATATAAATAAACATTGATTGATTGATTGATTGATTGATTGATTGATCTAAAGTAACAGACAGAGAATCAGCACTTTGGAAACAGGGCTGAAACAGAGGGGATTATGGGTAATGCTGCAATGATCTGTTTGGTGTTTCTGCCAATCAGAGACATGTTCTGTATATATCTGAGAGCTATAATATATTGATGAAAAACAGTATAATAGGGACCTTTAAAGGTTCGGGCGCTACTTTAGGAAACTCTCCTGTGGGCCGTACAACAGCGGAGGAACGAATGTGGTCTTATCGGTTGGAGGATTTAACCTCGATTACCAAAAAACCGAAAGTGGCTCCAGTTAAATGATAAAGTGCCTTAGTGAGACAGAAAAGAGAAACACTGAACACACAGAGAGAACAAGACTAACTCCTTTTCTTCTCTGAACGAACCAAATCCATACAGAGAGAGAAAGAGCTGCTCGGAAGCAGCTGGGATCCCGGTGTCCTGCCGCCTGATCTCGTTAGAAACCTCATTACATGCAGCAAACGCCACGCATGGCAGATGCTTTAATCCAAAACTCATGACATGGGAGACAGGTACAAATCGGGGTTAAGACCTGCAGCTTCACATGGCAGTTAAACCAATGAAACATAGCAACCATAACATGAACCCCCCCCCCTGTTGAATTATAACAATCTATGAGCATTTATCTCACTGAGTACTCGGGGATTCGGATTGGATTAAAGCATTTCTACTGTCGTTCACTTATTGCTTTAAATGTACAATGAGATCATATATTCAAGGTTTTAAAACTCTATGTAGCAAATTCTGGAACTTAAACTTTGTACACCGGAGTGAACAGAAAGAAAGAAAAGTACAAGTGCAGAGCGATTGATGGACGGAAAGAGGGAGGGAGAATATGGATTTGGCGAGATTAAGTTAAAGCCTTTTATTGTCATTGAGTATAACGAGATTCAGAGTGCAATTCTGTCCCGGTGTGCAAAATACAAACATAACACTAAAAAACACGGCAATAGGACAGACAACATAAACAATCATACGGGCGAATAAATAGTTACAAATACTGATATAAATAGTATATAAAGTGCATTAAGTGTGTGTGTGTGTGTGAGAATGGTTACGGTTATTATTATGTGTGGTGGCTGAGCAGCCTGACGGCAGGGGTAGAAACTGATTTTGAGTCTGTGTGTCCGTGACTTGAAGCTCCTCTCTCTCCTCCCAGAAGGCAGGAGAGAGAACAGTCTGTACCCGGGTGAGAGCTGTCCTTTATTATGTTGTTAGACATCACGGGGATCTGAAATCTTTTGTTGTACGTGATAACAATTTATAGGAAGTAAAACCTTTATTTTAATATGAAATATCAAAATACATTTCCAGGTTTTAGTTTCGTTCCGTAAACCTCCACATTATGCGCCTAAATATTATACCGTAAATTATGATTTAAAGGTTTTTCTATGTAGAAATTCAGCATTTTCTTCCATTATTTTGATGTGATCAGAACACAACATCAACGACTGCAACTTAAATTACATCCCAATATGTGGCATTAATTACAGAAATGGAGGTGTTAATGAAAAAAAACATGGCAAACAATTGCCTTTTTATGTAAATCCGCAAAAGAACGTCATGAAAAAACGAAGTAAGTGCTATAGTAAGATGATTGAGGTTGTGATTAAATGATAAGTGAACACCCAGACTCCGGCTGAACAGACAGTACGAGGTGAGGGAATTTTAGTGTCACCACAAATAAGCCAGCTATTAAACACTTAACAGATTCCTACACGGATGAATGACGGTGTATATTCAGGACAGATTTCCTTTCACTCCCTTCATTCTCCCCCCACAGTAAGATGAGACGGGTGGGTTGAGGGGGGGCAATATTAGTTAAGTATTTATTTACAGATCCTGGCGGAGCTGTCGCGTGAATAATTCATCTGCCATGCTCCGAGGAGTCTGTTGACAAGACAGCCTGACGCAGGAGAAAGGAAATCAATGCAGCTACAGTATGATGGGCAGCAGACTCCTGCATATCTGCCTCTGACCTGAGCACTGTGTGTGTGTGTGTGTGTGTGTGTGTGTGTGTGTGTGGTGTGTGTGTGTGTGTGTGTGTGTGTGGGTGTGTGTGTGTGTGTGTGTGTGTGTGTGTGTGTGTGTGTGTGTGTGTGTGTGTGTGTGTGTGGTGTGTGTGTGTGTGTGTGTGCGTGTGTGTGTGTGCGGTTACAGTAGTTACAATACCACCCTATGTAAAGTGATCAGGTCTGCTGATCTGAGTGAAACAGAGTCCGCTGAGGGCAGACATGCCTCAGGGAAATGTCTTCTTCACGTTCCTCCTGTTGTTCGCTGTAGACAGTAACTCTAGCATGCTGCCACACCTGAGCCTCCATTACAGAGAGCAGAAGGCTGATGTACAAACCACTTAAGAGATAATGGATCTGATAACGTGACTTTTACTTAACATTGCACACCTGCTTTTCCAGTTTCTGCAGACTTCAGGTTTTGGTAATATGACTGTATATAACGTGCAGCAGTAGAGATGTGTCCAATAGTAGAGATTAAGCACCGCAGTTATTATTCTCGGGTGGTCTTGTGGTTCTCATGGATATTAAATCTAGCTGCCTCAAAAGGTGACACGACAAGTGGGGACATCCCAAGACGAGGGAAAACTCTGATGACAGTATTTTCTTTTGGTATACTCTAAGACTGGAGCCACACGAGAACGGTAACGCAAACGAACCGAATTCGATATCAAAAAAGTCTTCCGTCCACACGCAATAGGCACCAGAAACGTGTCCGTTCACACCAGACCGCTCGAAAGCGCTGGAGACGCTGTAGTACATATGCCGGGCCTGTAAGTGGCGCTGTACTTCTGCCACAACATACACCAAAAGCAGCGAAGAAGACTTCCCGCGCATGGTTGCCCTTCTGTTTTCTCCGCGGTGGACGGCGAGTGCTCCTGCTGTAAATCTCTCCGGTAGTCCACCAGCAGATGAGAAACACCCACCTCTCTGCCTCTTCCAAGGGACGAGGGAACCGTTACATTTTTTTGTTCGCCGGTCAACATGTCCGTTAAAGTTGAAATCTTCCGGACAAAATTTGAAAAGTGCCTGTCAGAGGTCTTCTTTGTTATTTATTGAGCTTTAAAACATATTGATAACGACTCTAATAATATAAGAATAATAAATGGAGCCTTTCTTGTCCTCCCCCTCTCCTGAGAGCCCAGCAGCTGATCTCTGAGCAGCAGAGGTGGGGAGAGGCGGGGCTATTGCGTCATCGTTATCAAATTATCGTATGGGGCGTAGACACAGAGCCGTTTGGCCCCCCAGAGCATTTTGTCCGTAGATCTACCCACCTTGGGACCCGTTATCGGTTTATTTCTTCTTCGTTTTCATGTCGGCCTCGTGTGGCCGAACCGTCTATGATAGAGAACTGTAGCGTTCTCGTGTGGCTGCAGCCTTAAAATACAAATGTGTGTCATTTTTATATTGCTTCGTATTGCACTGATAAAAGTCAGGCTGGTATATGTTGCACCTGTTCACCTAACAACACTTTTGACACTTGTTTTCAGGAACCGTATTGCTTCCATTCAGTAAACAATGTAGTGTTACTGTTTTGTCTTTTTTTTTAAATAAGGAATTGGTTCTTCTGTGGCCCAAGCTACCCCCTTTTATATACAATAGTTTTTACAATAGTTTTTCTGCCGACAAACAAGACAGACCAAGACCTAACCTCCACGGAAGAGTTAATAAGATCCAAGTTGCATCTAAACCAGGAACAGGTCCAGACATCGTGACACTGAATAAAGGACTCAGTGGGGCTTAGAGAATATGGAGAATCTCCTTCCAAAATAACAGTATCAGTTTTTAGAGAAAAAAACCACAACTATAAACACGACTTCAAATCAACAGTACAATTCGACATTGTATGACTCGATCTGGACAATCCTCTTTCTCCATGTAGAGTAGGACATAACCAACATACAATAAAATACTACAGAGGTAATTGTTGTCGAAATATAAACAAATGTACCGTCACTATAATGCCGAATTCAATCCAATTAAAATATGTCCCTGCCCTGAAAACATACCTATTACAATCTCAACCATGAGCTTTCCCTAAACCAGGTATTTTCAGTGTCAAACCTTTGCTAAATCATTACAAACATTTATTTCTCAGTAGAGATTCGTTGTGTTTTTACAAGGCACAGACGCATCATGTTGGTTTACTGAAACATGCCGAAACATGACTTTCTAGAAATCATTTCGTTGGATGACTTTTCGAGAATATGTATTTTTAAACGTGTGCTTTATCTTATTTTTCTCTGTCCACAGTCTGTCCTCGTTGCTTAATACCTCGTTGAATATGTAACCACTTCACTCCACTAGTGTTTGTCTGTTTAACAACACTCAGTCAACGTCGCCCCATCCTTTAAGTCTCCTCGAGTAGAATGAAGACAAACTGTGGGGAGATAATTGGACGCTAACATGAGTCAGAGCGAGATGAATGAAGACGGATGGCGAGACTTTTTCAAGTATATCTCTCCTCCTCACAGGCTAACTCAACAATACAGCGAGTGCTTCTGGGCTGTTCATTGCTTTGAGTAACAACAAGTAGAGCTGTCTCTTTATTCTACTTGAAACATATTTCCCTACTTCTTAGTTTAGCTTCTTAGCGTCCCCTGTGCTTGTTCTTTGCCTTCTCCAGTTGCTGTTGACACATTTTAATGTCGCAGATCTACTTATTAACAGCTCTGGATATGAGAGCCCACTTTAAATAGAGCCTCAGCAGT
>NC_047526.1:31653166-31665666 GCF_902827115.2 Pseudochaenichthys georgianus | reverse complement strand
ACCTGTACATGTGGTTAAATATGTAAATTGTAATCCCTGTATATTTTGCTGTATGATGTCCTTTTGTTGTTTATGTTTTTATGTCTTCTTGTGGAACCTACTGCTGCAGGTCTCCCTTGAAAAAGAGATCATTGATTTCACCTGGATAAATAAAGGTTTTGAATTTAATTGAAAATACATATCACTTAGGTCAAAATAACCACTTAATAAATCAGAAATGACTGTCAACGGCCATAACAAATCTATATTGTTGGCATGTTAAATCATGTCCACATAGGAAACTAAATAAAGGTTTTGAATTGAATTGAATCAACAATTGGCATTTCGACTAGTTGAAATTGAATTCTTAATATCAGAAATTGGTATTTTTACTTGTTCAAATGTAATTGCAACGAGTAATAATTGAATTACTGATATCAGAAATTGGCATTTAGACTATAGTTCAAATTCCAACCGTTGAAATGAATGAGAAAAACGATGCAAATCTTACAGGTTAAAATCAGGAATACACATTACAACTAGTTACAATTCAATTTTTGATATCAAGAATTTGCCTTCTTAGTAGTTAGAATTGAATTTTTGATATCCTCCAGAAATGGATAAAATCGGTACGGAAAAACAAGTCACCAGAGCGTGATTGAAACTTTTCCGAAGGCATGAGAGCAACTAGAAACACTAATGAGACGGAGATAAATAAATAAAAAGGAGATTGTACATTAGCAAAAGATAAATACTGATAGAATTGACAGGTGACATATAAACGATGAATGAAGAGACTGAGGGGTTTGTGAGGAAATGAAAGGAATGATTAATGAGGCAGGAGGAGAAAAAGATGACAACCTATAATCTTGTCTAATCCTTGCACCACCTGTGTTGCGTTCTGACTCAACGTGTGCAGGAAGATGCTTAAAGGGGCACAATCTTTAGTTAATGTGTACAAATTAAAATAATCATTATTGTTCTCATACTGTCTTTTCACCCTCTGTCTGAAACCAGAGCCCTGTCTGCTCTGATTGGTTAGCATGAGATGTCCCGATCCGATCACGTGATTTTCAAAAGATCGGAATCGGGAGAAGAAAATTGGGGATCGGGATTTTTTTTTTTTTTTTATAAATTTTTTTTTTAAAATTTATTTAATGTTACAAAAAAAAAGGACCATGTTCACGTCTTAAAGTCATCCTGAGGCCTTAGTTTTGGTTTACAATGACACAACATCATGTATGTGTTGCTTTCTTTGGGCTTGTTTTCAGACCTGGTTGCTTATTTCTCTGAAATCTTAATAATAACATGTGTCCCCTCTTCTTTCATGTCTCTTCTACATCAACATGTGTCCCCTCTTCTTCAGTCTCTTCTACATCAACATGTGTCCCCTCTTCTTCATGTCTCTTCTACATCAACATGTGTCCCCTCTTCTTCATGTCTCTTCTACATCAACATGTGTCCCCTCTTCTTCATGTCTCTTCTACATCAACATGTGTCCCCTCTTCTCCATGTCTCTTCTACATCAACATGTGTCCCCTCTTCTCATGTCTCCTTCTACATCAACACTGTGTCCCCTCTTCTTCATGTCTCTTCTACATCAACCATGTGTCCCCTCTTCTTCATGTCTCTTCTACATCAACATGTGTCCCCTCTTCTTCATGTCTCTTCTACATCAACATGTGTCCCCTCTTCTTCATGTCTCTTCTACATCAACATGTGTCCCCTCTTCTTCATGTCTCTTCTACATCAACATGTGTCCCCTCTTCTTCATGTCTCTTCTACATCAACATGTGTCCCCTCTTCTTCATGTCTCTTCTACATCAACATGTGTCCCCCTCTTCTTCATGTCTCTTCTACATCAACATGTGTCCCCTCTTCTCATGTCTCTTCTACATCAACATGTGTCCCCTCTTCTTCATGTCTCTTCTACATCAACATGTGTCCCCTCTTCTTCATGTCTCTTCTACATCAACATGTGTCCCCTCTTCTTCATGTCTCTTCTACATCAACATGTGTCCCCTCTTCTTCATGTCTCTTCTACATCAACATGTGTCCCCTCTTCTTCATGTCTCTTCTACATCAACATGTGTCCCCTCTTCTTCATGTCTCTTCTACATCAACATGTGTCCCCTCTTCTTCATGTCTCTTCTACATCAACATGTGTCCCCTCTTCTTCATGTCTCTTCTACATCAACATGTGTCCCCTCTTCTTTCTGTCTCTTCTACCTCAACATGTGTCCCCTCTTCTTCATGTCTCTTCTACATCAACATGTGTCCCCTCTTCTTCATGTCTCTTCTACATCAACATGTGTCCCCTCTTCTTCATGTCTCTTCTACATCAGCATGTGTTCCCCCTCTTCTTCAGGTCTCTTCTACATCAACATGTGTCCCCTCTTTCTTCATGTCTCTTCTACATCAACATGTGTCCCCTCTTCTTCACGTCTCTTCTACATCAACATGTGTCCCCTCTTCTTCATGTCTCTTATACATCAACATGTGTCCCCCTCTTCTCCATGTCTTTCTACATCAACATGTGTCCCCTCTTCTCCATGTCTCTTCTACATCACATGTGTCCCCTCTTCTTCATGTCTCTTCTACATCAACATGTGTCCCCTCTTCTCCTGTCTCTTCTACATCAACATGTGTCCCCTCTTCTCCATGTCTCTTCTACATCACACATGTGTCCCCCTCTTCTTCTTGTCTCTTCTACATCAACCAGTGTCCCCTCTTCTTCATGTCTCTTCTACATCAACATGTGTCCCCTCTTCTTCCATGTCTCTTCTACATCAACATGTGTCCCCTCTTCTTCATGTCTCTTCTACATCAACATGTGTCCCCTCTTCTCATGTCTCTTCTACATCAACATGTGTCCCCTCTTCCTCATGTCTCTTCTACATCAACATGTGTCCCCTCTTCTCATGTCTCTTCTACATCAACATGTGTCCCCCTCTTCTTCATGTCTCTCTACATCAACATGTGTCCCCTCTCTCTTCCATGTCTCTTCTACATCAACATGTGTCCCCCTCTTCTCATGTCTCTTCTACATCAACATGTGTCCCCTCTTCTCATGTCTCTTCTACATCAACATGTGTCCCCTCTTCTTCATGTCTCTTCTACATCAACATGTGTCCCCTCTTCTCATGTCTCTTCTACATCAACATGTGTCCCCTCTTCTTCATGTCTCTTCTACATCAACATGTGTCCCCTCTTCTTCATGTCTCTTCTACATCAACATGTGTCCCCCTCTTCTCCATGTCTCTTCTACATCAACATGTGTCCCTCTTCTCATGTCTCTTCTACATCAACATGTGTCCCCTCTTCTTCATGTCTCTTCTACATCAACATGTGTCCCCTCTTCTCATGTCTCTTCTACATCAACATGTGTCCCCTCTTCTTCATGTATCTTCTACATCAACATGTGTCCCCTCTTCTTCAGGTCTCTTCTACATCAACATGTGTCCCCTCTTCTCCATGTCTCTTCTACATCAACATGTGTCCCCTCTTCTCATGTCTCTTCTACATCAACATGTGTCCCCTCTTCTTCATGTCTCTTCTACATCAACATGTGTCCCCTCTTCTTCACGTCTCTTCTACATCACATGTGTCCCCTCTTCTCCAGGTCTCTTCTACATCAACATGTGTCCCCTCTTCTTCATGTCTCTTCTACATCAACATGTGTCCCCTCTTCTTCATGTCTCTTCTACATCAACATGTGTCCCCTCTTCTCCATGTCTCTTCTACATCAACATGTGTCCCCTCTTCTTCATGTCTCTTCTACATCAACATGTGTCCCCTCTTCTCCATGTCTCTTCTACATCAACATGTGTCCCCTCTTCTCCATGTCTCTTCTACATCAACATGTGTCCCCTCTTCTCCATGTCTCTTCTACATCAACCATGTGTCCCCTCTTCTCATGTCTCTTCTACATCAACATGTGTCCCCTCTTCTTCATGTCTCTTCTACATCAACATGTGTCCCCTCTTCTCATGTCTCTTCTACATCAACCATGTGTCCCCTCTTCTTCATGTCTCTTCTACATCAACATGTGTCCCCTCTTCTTCATGTCTCTTCTACATCAACATGTGTCCCCTCTTCTTCATGTCTCTTCTACATCAACATGTGTCCCCTCTTCTTCATGTCTCTTCCACATCAACATGTGTCCCCTCTTCTTCATGTCTCTTCTACATCAACATGTGTCCCCTCTTCTTCATGTCTCTTCTACATCAACATGTGTCCCCTCTTCTTCATGTCTCTTTACATCAACATGTGTCCCCTCTTCTTCATGTCTCTTCTACATCAACATGTGTCCCCTCTTCTCATGTCTCTTCTACATCAACATGTGTCCCTCTTCTTCATGTCTCTTCTACATCAACATGTGTCCCCTCTTCTTCATGTCTCTTCTACATCAACATGTGTCCCCTCTTCTTCATGTCTCTTCTACATCAACATGTGTCCCCTCTTCTTCATGTCTCTTCTACATCAACATGTGTCCCCTCTTCTTCATGTCTCTCTACATCAACATGTGTCCCCTCTTCTTCATGTCTCTTCTACATCAACATGTGTCCCCTCTTCTTCATGTCTCTTCTACATCAAATGTGTCCCCTCTTCTTCATGTCTCTCTACATCAACATGTGTCCCCTTCTTCCATGTCTCTTCTACATTCAACATGTGTCCCTCTTCTTCATGTCTCTTCTACATTCAACGATGTGTCCCCTCGTCTTCATGTCTCTCTACATCAACATGTGTCCCCCTCTCTTCATGTCTCTTCTACATTCACCACTGTGTCCCCTCTTCTTCATGTCTCTTCTAATCATACATGTGTCCCCTCTTCTTCATGTCTCTTCTACATCAACATGTTGTCCCCTTCTTCTCATGTCTATTCTACATCAACACGTGTCCCCTCTTTCTCATGTCTCTTCTACATCAACATGTGTCCCCTCTTCTTCATGTCTCTTCTTACATTCAACATGTGTCCCCTCTTCTTCATGGTCTCTTCTACATCAACAGTGTCCCCTCTCTTCTTCATGTCTCTTCTACATCAACATGTGTCCCTCTTCTTCATGTCTCTTCTACATCAACATGTGTCCCCTCTTCTCATGTCTCTTCTACATCAACATGTGTCCCCTCTTCTTCATGTCTCTTCTACATCAACATCGTGTCCCCTCTTCTTCATGTCTCTTCTACATCAACATGTGTCCCTCTCTTCATGTCTCTTCTACATCAACATGTGTCCCCTCTTCTTCATGTCTCTTCTACATCAACATGTGTCCCCTCTTCTTCATGTCTCTTCTACATCAACATGTGTCCCTCTTCTTCATGTCTCTTCTACATCAACATGTGTCCCCTCTTCTCATGTCTCTTCTACATCAACATGTGTCCCCTCTTCTTCATGTCTTTCTACATCAACATGTGTCCCCTCTTCTTCATGTCTCTTCTACATCAACATGTGTCCCCTCTTCTTCATGTCTCTTCACATCAACATGTGTCCCCTCTTCTCATGTCTCTTCTACATCAACATGTGTCCCCTCTTCTTCATGTCTCTTCACATCAACATGTGTCCCCTCTTTCATGTCTCTTACATCAACATGTGTCCCCTCTTCTTCATGTCTCTTCACATCAACATGTGTCCCCTCTTCTTCATCTCTCTTCCACATCAACATGTGTCCCCTCTGTGGAAAGAGACTCTGAAAGTTCAGGAACAAAGATTTTCTCCTCTTTTTGATCCCTTTCTATAAAAACCTGTCTGAAAATGATGCTGATCAGATTTGGCCACTTTATGATGTCATAACGATGTGTGTCTTGATGTAACCATTAGCCAATCAGCAACCAAGGTAACCCCCCCCCTTATCACCTGAATGTCCTCCTAGAGCAGTGCTTCTCAAAGTGTGGTCCGCGGACCACTGGTGGTCCGTGAGCGCCCCCTAGTGGTCCGTGAGTATATTGGTACAATTTCACATTTGAAATAAATAAATAAATTTAAGTTTTCCGCACTCTCGCGGGAATATCTCCGCAATGGAGCGAGCTAAAGTTTCACTTTCAATTGCATGATATATCCCAGCGCAACACCTCCATCCCACTTGCTGCCACTTGTTTGTACAATTCTCAGGCGATTTGTAATCTGTTCTAGAAAAACGATGTGAATTTGGATATCTGTGGAGTTAGGTGGTCCTTGGTAGGAAAAAGTTTGAGAAACACTGTCCTAGAGCACCATTGTGTTCTTTGTAACCAAATCTCTCAGAGGGGCGTGGGGAGGGGCTCCTTATTTTCATCTATTTACACACGGCATCTATTGCACGTCTGTCCGTCCTGGGAGAGGGATCCCTCCTCTGTTGCTCTCCCTGAGGTTTCTCCCATTTTTCCCTTTAAACTGGGTTTTCTTTGGAAGTGTTTCCTTGTACGATGTGAGGGTCTAAGGACAGAGGGTGTCGTATTGTCATACTGATATTCTGTACACACTGTGAAGACCACTGAGACAAATGTAACCTTTGTGATATTGGGCTATATAAATAAACATTGATTGATTGATTGATTGATTGATTGATCTAAAGTAACAGACAGAGAATCAGCACTTTGGAAACAGGGCTGAAACAGAGGGGATTATGGGTAATGCTGCAATGATCTGTTTGGTGTTTCTGCCAATCAGAGACATGTTCTGTATATATCTGAGAGCTATAATATATTGATGAAAAACAGTATAATAGGGACCTTTAAAGGTTCGGGCGCTACTTTAGGAAACTCTCCTGTGGGCCGTACAACAGCGGAGGAACGAATGTGGTCTTATCGGTTGGAGGATTTAACCTCGATTACCAAAAAACCGAAAGTGGCTCCAGTTAAATGATAAAGTGCCTTAGTGAGACAGAAAAGAGAAACACTGAACACACAGAGAGAACAAGACTAACTCCTTTTCTTCTCTGAACGAACCAAATCCATACAGAGAGAGAAAGAGCTGCTCGGAAGCAGCTGGGATCCCGGTGTCCTGCCGCCTGATCTCGTTAGAAACCTCATTACATGCAGCAAACGCCACGCATGGCAGATGCTTTAATCCAAAACTCATGACATGGGAGACAGGTACAAATCGGGGTTAAGACCTGCAGCTTCACATGGCAGTTAAACCAATGAAACATAGCAACCATAACATGAACCCCCCCCCCTGTTGAATTATAACAATCTATGAGCATTTATCTCACTGAGTACTCGGGGATTCGGATTGGATTAAAGCATTTCTACTGTCGTTCACTTATTCTTTAAATGTACAATGAGATCATATATTCAAGGTTTTAAAACTCTATGTAGCAAATTCTGGAACTTAAACTTTGTACACCGGAGTGAACAGAAAGAAAGAAAAGTACAAGTGCAGAGCGATTGATGGACGGAAAGAGGGAGGGAGAATATGGATTTGGCGAGATTAAGTTAAAGCCTTTTATTGTCATTGAGTATAACGAGATTCAGAGTGCAATTCTGTCCCGGTGTGCAAAAATACAAACATAACACTAAAAAACACGGCAATAGGACAGACAACATAAACAATCATACGGGCGAATAAATAGTTACAAATACTGATATAAAATAGTATATAAAGTGCATTAAGTGTGTGTGTGTGTGTGTGTGAGAATGGTTACGGTTATTATTATGTGTGGTGGCTGAGCAGCCTGACGGCAGGGGTAGAAACTGATTTTGAGTCTGTGTGTCCGTGACTTGAAGCTCCTCTCTCTCCTCCCAGAAGGCAGGAGAGAGAACAGTCTGTACCCGGGTGAGAGCTGTCCTTTATTATGTTGTTAGACATCACGGGGATCTGAAATCTTTTGTTGTACGTGATAACAATTTATAGGAAGTAAAACCTTTATTTTAATATGAAATATCAAAATACATTTCCAGGTTTTAGTTTCGTTCCGTAAACCTCCACATTATGCGCCTAAATATTATACCGTAAATTATGATTTAAAGGTTTTTCTATGTAGAAATTCAGCATTTTCTTCCATTATTTTGATGTGATCAGAACACAACATCAACGACTGCAACTTAAATTACATCCCAATATGTGGCATTAATTACAGAAATGGAGGTGTTAATGAAAAAAAACATGGCAAACAATTGCCTTTTATGTAAATCCGCAAAAGAACGTCATGAAAAAACGAAGTAAGTGCTATAGTAAGATGATTGAGGTTGTGATTAAATGATAAGTGAACACCCAGACTCCGGCTGAACAGACAGTACGAGGTGAGGGAATTTTAGTGTCACCACAAATAAGCCAGCTATTAAACACTTAACAGATTCCTACACGGATGAATGACGGTGTATATTCAGGACAGATTTCCTTTCACTCCCTTCATTCTCCCCCCACAGTAAGATGAGACGGGTGGGTTGAGGGGGGGCAATATTAGTTAAGTATTTATTTACAGATCCTGGCGGAGCTGTCGCGTGAATAATTCATCTGCCATGCTCCGAGGAGTCTGTTGACAAGACAGACGGGAGAAAGGAAATCAATGCAGCTACAGTATGATGGGCAGCAGACTCCTGCATATCTGCCTCTGACCTGAGCACTGTGTGTGTGTGTGTGTGTGTGTGTGTGTGTGTGTGTGTGTGTGGTGTGTGTGTGGTGTGTGTGTGTGTGTGTGTGGTGTGTGTGTGTGTGTGTGTGTGTGTGTGTGTGTGTGTGTGTGTGTGTGTGGTGTGTGTGTGTGTGTGTGCGTGTGTGTGTGTGCGGTTACAGTAGTTACAATACCACCCTATGTAAAGTGATCAGGTCTGCTGATCTGAGTGAAACAGAGTCCGCTGAGGGCAGACATGCCTCAGGGAAATGTCTTCTTCACGTTCCTCCTGTTGTTCGCTGTAGACAGTAACTCTAGCATGCTGCCACACCTGAGCCTCCATTACAGAGAGCAGAAGGCTGATGTACAAACCACTTAAGAGATAATGGATCTGATAACGTGACTTTTACTTAACATTGCACACCTGCTTTTCCAGTTTCTGCAGACTTCAGGTTTTGGTAATATGACTGTATATAACGTGCAGCAGTAGAGATGTGTCCAATAGTAGAGATTAAGCACCGCAGTTATTATTCTCGGGTGGTCTTGTGGTTCTCATGGATATTAAATCTAGCTGCCTCAAAAGGTGACACGACAAGTGGGGACATCCCAAGACGAGGGAAAACTCTGATGACAGTATTCTTTTGGTATACTCTAAGACTGGAGCCACACGAGAACGGTAACGCAAACGAACCGAATTCGATATCAAAAAAGTCTTCCGTCCACACGCAATAGGCACCAGAAACGTGTCCGTTCACACCAGACCGCTCGAAAGCGCTGGAGACGCTGTAGTACATATGCCGGGCCTGTAAGTGGCGCTGTACTTCTGCCACAACATACACCAAAAGCAGCGAAGAAGACTTCCCGCGCATGGTTGCCCTTCTGTTTATTCTCCGCGGTGGACGGCGAGTGCTCCTGCTGTAAATCTCTCCGGTAGTCCACCAGCAGATGAGAAACACCCACCTCTTCTGCCTCTTCCAAGGGACGAGGGAACCGTTACATTTTTTTGTTCGCCGGTCAACATGTCCGTTAAAGTTGAAATCTTCCGGACAAAATTTGAAAAGTGCCTGTCAGAGGTCTTCTTGTTTTATTGATTGAGCTTTAAAACATATTGATAACGACTCTAATAATATAAGAATAATAAATGGAGCCTTTCTTGTCCTCCCCCTCTCCTGAGAGCCCAGCAGCTGATCTCTGAGCAGCAGAGGTGGGGAGAGGCGGGGCTATTGCGTCATCGTTATCAAATTATCGTATGGGGCGTAGACACAGAGCCGTTTGGCCCCCAGAGCATTTTGTCCGTAGATCTACCCACCTTGGGACCCGTTATCGGTTTATTTCTTCTTCGTTTCATGTCGGCCTCGTGTGGCCGAACCGTCTATGATAGAGAACTGTAGCGTTCTCGTGTGGCTGCAGCCTTAAAATACAAATGTGTGTCATTTTTATATTGCTTCGTATTGCACTGATAAAAGTCAGGCTGGTATATGTTGCACCTGTTCACCTAACAACACTTTTGACACTTGTTTTCAGGAACCGTATTGCTTCCATTCAGTAAACAATGTAGTGTTACTGTTTTGTCTTTTTTTTTAAATAAGGAATTGGTTCTTCTGTGGCCCAAGCTACCCCCTTTTATATACAATAGTTTTTACAATAGTTTTTCTGCCGACAAACAAGACAGACCAAGACCTAACCTCCACGGAAGAGTTAATAAGATCCAAGTTGCATCTAAACCAGGAACAGGTCCAGACATCGTGACACTGAATAAAGGACTCAGTGGGGCTTAGAGAATATGGAGAATCTCCTTCCAAAATAACAGTATCAGTTTTTAGAGAAAAAAACCACAACTATAAACACGACTTCAAATCAACAGTACAATTCGACATTGTATGACTCGATCTGGACAATCCTCTTTCTCCATGTAGAGTAGGACATAACCAACATACAATAAAATACTACAGAGGTAATTGTTGTCGAAATATAAACAAATGTACCGTCACTATAATGCCGAATTCAATCCAATTAAAATATGTCCCTGCCCTGAAAACATACCTATTACAATCTCAACCATGAGCTTTCCCTAAACCAGGTATTTTCAGTGTCAAACCTTTGCTAAATCATTACAAACATTTATTTCTCAGTAGAGATTCGTTGTGTTTTACAAGGCACAGACGCATCATGTGGTTACTGAAACATGCCGAAACATGACTTCTAGAAATCATTTCGTTGGATGACTTTTCGAGAATATGTATTTTTAAACGTGTGCTTTATCTTATTTTTCTCTGTCCACAGTCTGTCCTCGTTGCTTAATACCTCGTTGAATATGTAACCACTTCACTCCACTAGTGTTTGTCTGTTTAACAACACTCAGTCAACGTCGCCCCATCCTTTAAGTCTCCTCGAGTAGAATGAAGACAAACTGTGGGGAGATAATTGGACGCTAACATGAGTCAGAGCGAGATGAATGAAGACGGATGGCGAGACTTTTTCAAGTATATCTCTCCTCCTCACAGGCTAACTCAACAATACAGCGAGTGCTTCTGGGCTGTTCATTGCTTTGAGTAACAACAAGTAGAGCTGTCTCTTTATTCTACTTGAAACATATTTCCCTACTTCTTAGTTTAGCTTCTTAGCGTCCCCTGTGCTTGTTCTTTGCCTTCTCCAGTTGCTGTTGACACATTTTAATGTCGCAGATCTACTTATTAACAGCTCTGGATATGAGAGCCCACTTTAAATAGAGCCTCAGCAGTACTGTCATGTTGTGGATGACACCAATAATATGATATCAGAAGAAGAAATAATGATTCCCTGAGCATGGTTTTTAAATGATTTTGAACCAATCGGCGAGGATTTTTGCATTTCACAGAACAAGCCTAACGGAGCAATACTTGGCAAAAGCTACAGGGTCATTCCAATCGTATTGTACATTATTCACGTACAATGTGTTGGAGTGCGAGCCAATAGAAGCGAGAGTGTTAAATAGTGATGACACTGATGTGTATAGCGGCCCGATATTTTTTGTTCCGATATTAGGAATTATGACGTCATCCCGATAAACCCGAAAAGTATTAATAGCCCCGATAATATACAATATATTTTTGGGTAAAAAAAAAGAAAAAGTACTGCGGTGTGGGTGGATTGGGATGAGGGGCGCTTGTTTTTCACTCGGCTCCTCCCGTGTTGCCAGTACTGTGGTGTTAGTGGTTTAGGAAGAGGGGAGTTTTTCACAAATCCAGCGCTCCCTAACTCGTGCCTGGATGTGATGTAAATGGCGTGCGGCCGTGAAGCCAGGACAGCAAACAAACATGTCGTCGGTAGTATGGGACTATTTCAAAGTGTCAGAGTTAGATAGTTCGCTTGCTATTTGTATTAACAGATACAATGCAGAAGTTCCACGAGGAGGGAAGAAGGCAACGAGCTACAATACTTCCAACCTGATCAGTCACCTGAAAACATCGCCATGGCTACGATGGTGTGTTCAAAGCGTACGAAGACGCCTGCGCTGCTAAACTAGCGGCGAATCCAAAGCCAGCTGCAAAGGCACCGGGGCTTTTACCTATCGACGAGGCTTTTGAAAAAGGCAAGAACTTTATTTGGGGAAATAAATCTGGTCACTTTGAAGAGAAAAACTGTTCTTGGCTTTGTTTTGTTTATAGTAGTATATGCTCAGTCCTTTGCTCACTACTAGTCGTTTTTTTACCACCAGGTGTGCAAAAACTACAGGTACATTTAATATATATATATTATATTATTATCGGTTATCGGTATCGGTCTTGAGAAGCAGGAAGTTATCGGTATCGGTTTTCAAAAAACCAATATACCAATAATAGGGCCTAAGAAAGCCAGGACAAAGGAACAACAAAGGCCAGGCCAGTCACACAGCACGAGGCACCAGTACATGTTTCAAGGTTTAAAAGCGCTGATTGAAATAATCAGCAGGCGTCCACACAGCCCTCCCTAACAACTCTGAAATGATGTTCCCAAGCAAAGATGCCAATT
>NC_047526.1:31645666-31648166 GCF_902827115.2 Pseudochaenichthys georgianus | reverse complement strand
GACCTGGTTGCTTATTTCTCTGAAAGCTGGCAACAGGGTGGGCGCAGTGTCTAATAGCAGCAGTAAGCTAACGAGAGGCTACGTTCAGCTGGTGACTCGGGACAGAGAAAATGTCAGGAGTTTGGAAGTATTATAAAATTGAAAGCGAAGGCAGTGTAGCAGCCAGATGCAATGTTTGCAAGGCAGAGGTTCCGCGTGGTGGAAAGAACAGAGCTACGTTCAACAAGACCAATCTAACACGCCACCTGAGAAACAAACACCAACAACAACACGGCGAGTACACAGTGGCCACTCAGGTAACGGAACTGAAACAACCGACACTTTCAGAGGCTTTCAAAAGGAAAGAGAAACTGCCCCAGAACAGTGAAAAGGCCAAACAATAGCAGCCAAGATAGCTGAATTCATCGCGTTGGATGACCAGCCGTTATCTGTTACCTTTTTTTTCTCTTAATGCATTGCATAAAGATCGGATCGGGAAAAATCGGTTTCGGCAGATTGTCAAAATCAAATGATCGGAATCGGATCTGGAGAAAAAAAGGTGATCGGGACATCCCTAGACTAACCCGTCCCCTTCTAGGTAATAAACTTACACATGGCTATTTGATTAATAAAAACACTAGATCAAAGCCATAGTGTAGTCACTGCAGGCCAGAATATATCAGTTGCATACTTTTATATATATATTGTATATCATCAAGTCATGCTACTGCTGGAATGAGTTGAGGTAATGCAGCGTATCAAATAAAAGCAATGTACGGAAAGTGAAAACTCAGATATGTTGTGGAAGACGGAACTCCCGACAAGGAAGTTGAAAAAGCAGCGTGTGTTCACGAGCTGGAGTCGGCATTTTCAATTATGTTCTGCAGTATGCAGTGCGGAGTAGACAGAGGAACTAAAGGAGAGAAGAGAGACAATCCATCAAACAGACAGGCTGCACAGTCAGAGCAGGAGGAACATATCAAAGGGAAATGGGAAGTACCTCAAACGAGTCTGAACACCTTGCTACGAGCAGATCTTAGGATGCTAAATCTGTCACAACAAGGACATGAGTGGAAACACAAAGAGACACCATTCATATCTCAATCCCTTTTTCTACAAACATCAGCAGTAAGAACGCAACTTTCACATTTCTGTTATCTTCTTCTTACTAAATGCTCGTGTGCGTTTTCCAAGTGTACACTTTCTAAATATCACATGTCAATCAAACTGTGTCGGTGGAACGGCATCTTGTTTTTCTTTTGTTTGTCATCACGCCTCAAACACATTGCTATTCCTTTTAACACCAGATGTATACGGCTTATAAGACACACCAGAATCCACCTTGTGTTGCAATGACTCAATCCAAGAAGAATTCAAAACACCAAGTACATCAAAATAAGTATTGGTTTGTATCGGAAAACATCTCAGATTGCAGCTGCCTTTCCGCAGTGTTTGCATGTTTGCAGGTTGTAGAAAGTTTAAAGTCAAACATTTACATTTCTTTGTGAAATATATCGTTATCAGCGTTCAGGAAACATCAACAACCAAGACTGACTGCTTCAGGGACTTACAGTCATTTCTTATTTTCAACTTGACTCGGTTTTCTCTACTCGATCATAGACATCCTTCCTTGTGATGATGCCCAGGGGGCGTATACTTGTCCAGCATTTCTTCTAAGGAGACATTTGTTTGCCAAGTTTTTCATCTGTAAAGAAATATTATGCAACTGTATATTGTGCAAACTCAAACTGAATATATTGCTGTTGAATTGTAAGAGAGGGTTGCCAGTTGTATTTGTATTACTACTTTTATAAATTATTATTATTAGAGTCTTTGACACAAGACTCAAATGTTGCTGTTTTCATACAACTAAAATATAATTTTGATAAACAATATCTTATATCAGTTCAGTCAGACAGTTATGACGGATTGTGTTTTTATAAAAAATCATTCCTTAACATACAGACAACCTGCTGACAGGATGTCGGCTGGTATAAAGAGACATGAAGTAAAGAGAAAGGACATGTAATCTAACTTATGGTGTCAAATTGACAATATCCTCATCAGGTGATATGTTCTTAAATATTAAAAACAAGTTACAATTTTCAAAAGGTGTTGTGTTTTTTATCGGGGGGGGGGGGGCTTTTTCCAGTTTAGAGCAACAGCCCCACCAAATGTCTGTGCACGTCCCTGGTGCTGCTCGTGCTCTTTCTGCATATCATGTATTTATTGTTGCCATGTTTATAACCGTCATGTTCATACATGTTGGATGTGACGGGACGACGGATGGAAATGAGCTCAAAGCTAAAATCCGGCTCATTTACATTTGAAAGCATTAGTTTAATTAGTTTTCTCGGTGTAAAGCCAAACCACTACCTTCCCCGTTAGGAATCCACAAGGGACATTAGCTGGTGTTAGCCGTTACCCTACAGCAACATGCAAACCAGCGGCCTGATTCTCTGGCTTCTGTTTGAAAAGCTCAGCTCGATTAATCTGTGTGGTGGGACCATCAATCATCTGC